>NC_061115.1:4924328-5042758 GCF_002878395.1 Capsicum annuum | reverse complement strand
GAGTATCGATCTAAAGTTCATCATTCAAGGTATGTGGGGTTTTTCAAAAGAACTCTCTTTCGTTCTTGTCCCCAAAAGTAATTTTCTTTACAAAGGCATGATTTTTATTTGATTTTTATGAATTTGAAGCATGAACCCATATCTTATGATGATTATTATGAAATCGTGATGTTTATGATTTTGAAAGATGAATTTACATGTGTGGTGATATAAAGCATGAATCTTGAATGATATTTATCGTGATCAAAATTGGAAATTGTGTTTTTTTTAGAAAGTATGTGTTATAAGCACGTTGATGTTGAATATTTGAGATATTTTGAATGATTTTACCTTTTGGTCTTAATGGAATTGTTTTGAACTCAAGTGTGAAAGAAATCCACAATGTGGTTGATTTTGATAGATGGGAAGCATGATGGTTCCCGATGTATATTTATATATTACTGAAATTGTTTTGTTGTGGATTGTCTTTGAAATGATCTGACGTAAGTCCAGGAGAAATATTTAGCACCAAGTGGGAGGTATAAAGCGACCTTACTTTCCTAGAACTACGTGCCCCCGTAGGAGTGAGCCTGAGGCTGATTTATATAGTGATCACTAGTTTGTGTGGATTTGATATCGATATTCCTACTCCGATGGCAAGGATAGGACGGCTCTCCCCAACATGGGTTGTACGTTGGATTCCATGTAGCTCACATAGTTTATGTCGGTTATAGGATCTCCCTGTGTGTGTGTGTTTCCTTGTGTCTATGGTGAACGATGAAGTGATTTGAAAGTGAAATTGTGAAAGTTATTCTTTCGAAAGATTTAAATAATATTTACATTATGAGAATTGATATTCTTGATGAACTGAAAGTGATTGACAAATTATATGATGACTCATATGTGTTATTATACTTATTTCATCCTCTCATGATTATGATGATTTTCTTCAGGCTATGTGAGTCTTTCATACATCCTGCATATTTCCTTTAAATATTTATGATGATGTTTATACAACTGCATACACCCCCATATACTCAGTTCCTTTCCATGGTACTGGCCCACATCTTCGGATGTGGGCTATATTTTCTCGAAATGTAGGTTTAGGTGCTCAGTTCTAGGTTCGACAGTGATTCTTTAGGCATGATATTCTACATCCTCTGTTGTGGTGATTCCTCATGTTCTGAGGACGTGATGTCTGATGTTGGTTTCACGAAATTGTTTACATTTGATAACTGAGTATGAGTCAGTTGGGGCATATCTCAATGGCTTGATGGTTTTATTGATTTTCTTAGAGGCTTGTCAGACTAGTATGGATGTTGGGAGTTGACTAATAAGTCGTATTTTGTTATCTTTTTGAAATTCTTTTATTCTTGGATGATGATTACTCTATTGATATTTGAGGGTTATTTATGGAAACCCTGTTGATTTGTGTTGAACTGAATGAAAGTGGCTCGAAGGGTTAGCTTGGGGATACTCGTGGCCTCAAGCACCGTGTGACGCTCCAGGACCCATTCTCGGGGTGTTATAGTCTTGTACTGTTCTGACCCGAACTAGGGGCCTGGCCGTGATGGTCATCCCGAACCCTGAAAGCTCGAGCGTCCTACTCTATGTGGTAATCATGCACAACATTCATGTAATAAAAGAAGATGCAGAAATATAATCAGATACAGAAATATGGTCATACTTTGGATTTAGTTTAAAAATAAGGAATGAAATCCAAAATCAACTAAACAACATCTGGAATAGTCTGCAAAATTTCTACTACATAATCTAATGACAATTGTCTGAAAATTGGGACAAGGCCCCTAGTAGACCAAAACAATGGAATAACAAAAATCTGAAATAACAGGCCTTTTGGAACAAAGAAGGCTTACCACTGCACGGATCACTTCTCTCTGGAATACTCTACTGATTAGCCGAACCCCTAGAATGAGCCTCTGAACCTGGGAGGTAGGGGTTCAATACAATTTTACTAGTACACAGAGAAAATCCGAAATAATAATTTATATTCAACATATATGAGAACAATTTAAGATAGTTCATAAAAATATCATATAGTAAGAAATCTCATGAGCATTTTTGAAAGACTCTATAAAATCATCTGAACTCTGTGACACACTTTGTTTTACTTCTGCGTTAGGTGGTATACCCTATAACTCGGAAATTCCACGGGCTATATGGAATCCGCTATTGACTCGGCGGGGAAGCCTCTAACCCAAGTGTGCCGCAAGGGTTGGAGTCTCTGACTCGTTTCCAGCGGAAAAAAAAATAATATACCCGGATCGATAAATCACAATTTTAGGCTAAGAGTTACTTGAACTCTAGCCCTCTTCAGGCAACCACCTAACTCTCTTTATGCTCATTTTTAACTCTTAAGACATGCATTCCCTGAAAACATACTCTGAAAGCTCTAACTTTGTTATGGCATACATACTAATGGTATTGTCATACCATTGACTTGGAAGTCACATCTCTGATCCATTATTGGCATATTACAATCTCTGTTTTTCAAAACATAAGTTTGGGACCACCATATCAATAAATCAATTCAAAGAAACTCTTTCTCAAACCTCATGTAAACACATGCAAGGAATTGTCTTTGTCAAGCATTTCAATAATACAAGGTGGTCATGTCAAATTACTCAATCACATGCAACTCTTTCTCATTTAAAACAAGGATGTAATTATATCAAGAAGCTCCCTCTCATCATCTCTAAATCATGCTCAAATACTAAAGTATTGAGAAAATTAATTTCAAACCATAAATCATGCATTTCAAATCATTCACAATAAGATCATAAACTTGAATTTATCACAAGAGAGGGACTTCATAATTTGTGCTCTCAAACAAATCTTAAATTTCAATTTCATACATATACATATAATTGTAAATCAATTTAAGGGTATGAGGCCTAAAGGCCAAAACAACAATATCAATAACATGCATAAAGCATAATAAAATCATGGATTTCAAATCCCCTTTAAAAAATTCATGCTTGAAAATCTTTAAATCATAGTTGAGTGTTTTCCACAAGCCCATGTATTTTTAGGATAAACCCCACGTACCTCAAAATAGGAAATTAGATGGATGATTCTTGAAGCGTACGATTTGGGAATTCCAAGTCTTCAATTAATCTTGTAAAATCACGATTGAATCTTGAGTTATTTGGGTTTTTAGTTTAAAACCATAGAGTGTTCTTGAGTAATTTGGAAGATTCTGAAAGTATTCTGGTGTTTTTGGGATTAAATCCCGTGTTTAAGATAATAAGGGGTGAAAAATACCTAATATACCCTTAATTAAATGGAATAAAAGTATAAATGGGAGCCCAATTTTATGGGCCACTGCGACACACCACAATCGCGGTGGCTCAATTAACGAATGGGATTCTTGGGGTCTCCACGAGGTAGAGCCATCGTGTTGTCCCACTGTTTGGGACTTGGAACTTTAGTGCGAAGCGCCACAATCATGCTAGGCTACTAGAATTTGACAATTGCTAAATAGACCCTCTCCACGATGCGCCAAGCACCAAAATGATGGCGTTTTACGACTAAGACTTAAATCAGCCACAACTTCTTGCCCAAGAATCGGATTTGGGAGAATCTTATATCGACGGAGAGCTCATTCAATTTATCACATGATAAAAAGTCAAAATTAAGTAAATTATATATATTTTAAACTTTAGTCACTTTGGAAGTAAAAAAATTAGACTAAGTCTCTTTGACACTTAAGAAACAAAATTTTTTTCCTAGTTTTTATCTCTAAGAGCATATTAACAAGAGCTAACGCATGGACGAATTTTGTGGGGTGTTATATGTATGTTCCTGAATTACGTAGGAACTTGATTTCTATTTCACTTCTAGGAAAGAACGGATTCAAATGTGTAACAGTTTCTGAAAAAATTGTAATTAGCAAAGGCGAAGTGTATGTAGGAAAAGGCTATCTCACCGAGGGCCTATATAAGATGAATGTAATGAATGTTGAAATCAATAAAAGTTCAAATTCTTCTTACTTTATTGAGTCTTATAATTTTTGGCATGAATGTTTAGTCCATGTTAATTATAAAACGTTATGAAAACTGATTAACTTAGAAGTTTTGCCAAACTTTGAGTGAAATAAATCAAAGTGTCAAACGTGTGTGGAATCAAAGTATGAAAAGCATCCTTATAAGTCCATTGAAAGGAATTCCAATCCTTTAGACTTAGTACACACTGATATTTGTGATATGAAGTCAACACCATCACATGGTGGGAAAAAGTATTTCCTAAATTTTATTGACGATTGCACTAGATACTATTATGTCTACTTGCTAAATAGTAAGGATAAAGCAATAGATGCGTTTAGGCAATACAAAACTAAAGTAGAAAATCAGTTAGAGAAAAAGATAAAAATGATAAGAACTGATAGGGGTGGAGAATATGAATCTTCCTTCGCCAAAATATGTGTAGAGAATGGAATCGTCCATCAAATTAAGGTCCCATATTCACCTCAATCTAACGAAATTGCGGAAAGGAAAAATTGAACTTTGAAGAAAATGATGAATGCCTTACTTATAAGTTCTGGTTTACCACAAAACTTGTGGGGGAGACTATCCTTACAACCAGCCGTATTCTCAATAGAGTTCCCCATAGTAAGATACAATCAATTCCTTATGAAAAATGGGAAAGAAGGAATTCCAACTTGAAATATTTCAAAGTGTGGGGGTGTTTAGCAAAGGTCAAAGTTCCAATTCCTAAAAGGGTTAAGATAGGACCTAAGATGGTGGACCGTGTGTTCATAAGATATGCTAAAAGTAGTAAAGTATGTTGGTTTTTGGTTCATAAATTCGAACATCCGAATATAAATAAAAATAAGATAATTGAATCGGATAGTGCTGAATTCTTTGAAAATATTTACCTGTATAAAACTAAGATATGAATAGCCTAGTCGGGGATCTAAACGACCTTGAGATGAACCAAGTGAGAATGTACATAATGAAGAGAATCCAATACGTACTACATGTCAAAGAACTTCTACTACGTTTGGATCAGATTTTGTAACATTTCTCTTAGAAAATGAGCCTCAAACGTTTAAAAAAGTGATTTCATCATCAGACTCATTATTTTGGAAAGAGGCAGTCAATAGTGAGATTGATTCAATCTTAAGCAACCATACGTGGAAATTGATTGATCTTTCTCCAGGAAATAAACCTTTAGGTTCTAAATGGATCTTCAAAAGGAAAATGAAAGCGGATGGTACTATTGACAAATACAAGGAAAGACTTGTGTTAAAAGGATTCAAGCAAAAAGAAGGCCTTGATTACTTTGATACATACTCGCCAGTAACAAGGATAACATCGATTCAAATATTAATTGCCTTGATGGTAGTATATGGTCTTGAAATACATCAAATATATGTGAAAACTGTATTCATAAGTGGAGAATTGGAGGATGAAATTTACATGGAACAACCTAAGGGTTTTGTTGTTTCAAGAAAAGATAATAAGGTGTGTAAACTTATTATGTCATTGTATGGACTAAAGCAAGCACCTTAACAATGGCATGCGAAGTTTGACCAAACCATGTTGGCAAACCGGTTCAGAATAAGTGAATATGATAAATGTGTTTATATTAAAGACACTCCAAATCACCAAGTCATTGTGTGTTTATAGGTAGATGATATGTTGAACATTAGTAGAGACATTTCTGACATAAATGCAGTGAAATAAATGCTCGAGATCAAGTTCGATATGAAAGACCTTGGAGTTGCAAATGTGATCTTAGGTATAAGAATCCATAGAATTCCACAAGGGTTGGCATTGTTACAGTCTCATTATATCAAAAAGTTACTTGACAAATTCAAGTATATGGAATTCGGTAATGCCAAGACTCCATTGGATGTGAGCTTTGCACTTTGAAAGAATGAAGGTGAAAGTGACTCACAATTGGAGTACGCAAGAGTATTGGGATGTTTAATGTATATAATGAAATGTACATGATTAGATATAGCATGCGCTATTAGTAAATTGAGTCGGTACACGAGTAATCCCAATAAAACTTATTGGATGGCAATGAAAATAGTTTTGGGGTATCTTAAATAAACTCAAGACTATGTTTTGTATTATAATCAATATCTCGCGGTACTTGAAAGATATAGTGATGCAAATTGGATCACCGGGTCAAATGAAGTAAAATCTATGAATGGATATGTATTTACTATCGTGGAGGTACAGTCTCTTGGAAATCATCCAAACAGACATGTATTGCTCGTTCTACAATGGAATTTGAATTTATCGCATTGGATAAAGCTAGTGAAGAAGAATAATGGCTTCGAAATTTCTTGGAAGATATTCTTTATTGGCCCAAACCAGTGGCACCAGTATGTATACACTGTGATAGCCAAGCGGCAATAGGTAGGACAAGAAGCATGATGTACAATGGTAAATATCATCACATACAAAGGAGACATAATAAATTTAGGGAACTTCTCTCAAGTGGAATTATCACTGTTGACTATGTAAAGTCAAAGGATAATGTGTCAGATCCATTTACAAAAGGCCTATCTAGAGAAGGAGTGGAAAGGACATCTAAGAGAATGGGTTTAAGGCCTAGGACAAGTTAGCATGGTCGTAGCTCTACCTACATGACTGGAGATCCCAAGAGCTAAGTTCAAGGAGATCAAATAAAGTTGTGTCTGATAGGTTCAACATTGTCAATTACCCAACCCATTCTCATGATGTAGACAATGTTTAGTAAACAAGGATAAGACTTAAGATGAAAATTCTTTTAATGATTATCTAAATTTGGTAGATTTAACCAAATAACTTAATCTATAGGACATGTCTATGTAGAGGGTGTGATCTTCTTTCCTTTTGCTTTAGTCTTGCTTGATTCACTTTCTATAAATCTAGGAAGTCAGTGGTTCGTGATGAATGCCATTATAATCTTGGTGTGATTTTCTTCCTTCTGCTTTTGTCCTTAATTAATCTGTTTTACATAAATCTGGGAAGTTGATGATTTGTGATTGATACTGTTCCAATCTAGGTGCTGGCTTTTTGTCAGTAAGTCCTTGCTTTCTTTTTCGGATCTTCTGATTGATTCCTCAAGGATCCTTTTGATCTTCTATATCTTCAGCATATCCTGCAAGATATTTGTTTATTAGTTTGTTTTTATTAAAATATATAGTGAATATATGTGGCTATCACTTCATCCCCGAGACAATCTTTTGATTGCATCAGCTAGAAATATTTTTTTTCTCCTCCATTTGTAATATTGTGTAGTTATGACCGATTCAAACAACCTAGATATATGGTATAACCTCAAATCAGAATCAAAAGGTTCGTTATAGTTGTACCAGGAAAGTTCTGGACTTGAAGGAATCCATTCAAGGAAGTCCTGATTAATACAATACAACAATGGAAGATACAAAATCAGCCCAAAAAAGTCCACAAAATGGCTAAAATCGAGAGCCCCTTTTGAGAGCTAGTCTCGGCCAACCACAACAACACAAAATGGCACAATAACAATACTATATTGAGGTCTATTGACACCTATTTTTCAGCGAACAACAAACTAACAAGAAGATTAAAAGACGAAAACAACAATAAGTTGAACAACAACAAGAAGAATACCCACACGGCTTGCACTAAAACAAAAGGAACAAAACAGGATTACAATAAAGTAAAGAGATAGATAGATAGACTACATGAAGGTATAATCTTAAGAACCCAAGCATGGAAACTCTTGGACCCTTAAAACTGCACATAACAATTAACCTATCTCTTACGGGACACAAAATCAGATTGCACCTCTCTAGCATCAACGTTTCCAAGCAAGCAACAACAAAAGAGAATCCACCCTATTGTTGTATCCTAGTTTCGGTTTTGGTGCCTCAAGGAGAGAGAGGACTTGTGTTCTTTGTTCTTTCAAGACTCACAAATATCATCAAAATTAATCAAAGAAACCCTACATGATTCTATTTATATCCTATTACAAATAAAAGGCAAAAAAGACCAAAAGTCCCCTTAAAGACTTAGGTGCCCATCAAGTGTAACATGTTGGATGATTTTTAGTGCATTTAGGTCCCCTTTTGCACTTCAATTGCACACACCAAGTCTCGGACTCAAAATGCACTCCCATAAGTCCATATCCGTGATTATTCTCATGTAATCTTCTCCATCTTGAGAGGAATTTTCCCACAAATTGACTGTTTCACCTCATTCAATCGGCCACTACAAAAGAAACCACTCAAAACAGTCCGTAAAACATGAGATGGCACAAAAACAGTCCGCAAAAATATGAGATGGCACAAAAATAGCTCGCAAAATCATGATGAACCCGAGATTACATTAACACAAGTCTCGGCCAACATCTTCATTTTAAATCTCGGCTTCCTCTCCATCTTGAGACTTGTCTTCAATCTCATCCTAAACAAGTCTCCTACCATCATACAAGCATCATCATAGACTCCATATCTGTCATGTTATTTTCTACCATTCTCCTCTATATGAACATGTCGTCTTTGGTGAAGTGGAGTTTCGGTTGAGAGGATTGATTTGGTAAAGTAGAGCTTTGCTTGTGGAGCTTGAACGAGAGAGATTTGGCTTCCAAGTCCTTTTTGTTGGGCTTGATCTGATACAAGTCTAACTAGGGAACACGAAAATCATAACCCAAGTAGTCCACAAATTCACTAGGAACCGAGAATCAAATGGTGACCACACGCGGATTCAAGAACAACACAAGAATATGAGATATATGGGTATTTTGAACACCAAATCAGCCAACCCAAACTAATATTAACAACACAATAAGATGAACAAGAGGAGCAACAACACTATGAATAACAATAACAACACAAATGGCTTCACAATAACAAGATACCAACGTTACAAGATTACAAGAAAGTAAATGATAGGAAGTGAGACATACACTACTATAATGACTAAGAACCAAAGTGTATATTAAACACTAAGACCCTTAATGAAGATAGTAGAAACACCTCCACTCTACAGAGGACACAAGAGGGACTCCAAATCCCTCAAGCACCCCATGATTCAAGCAAGCAAACAACAAAAGAGAATCCACCCTTTTGATGAACCTATTTTCGGCCAAGTATCTAGTGAGAGAGAACTTGAGTGTTTCAAGTGTGTTATATAATATTCAACATTCAAAACCCAACTCATGAAACCCTAGAATGTTCCTTATATATTACATTGCTAATAGAAGACAAAATATCCTTTATATCCTTAAGAGATAGGCTCCCCTCTAGTGTAGAATAGTGGACTATTTTGGTGTGTATTAAGCACTTAATTGCACTTATCTTGCACACATACTTGGATGATTTCAATGCAGGTCCACATAAGTCCATTTCCGTGATTATTCTTGTATTGTGATCGAATGGAGTAGGGATTGAACTACGTAGGTCTTGGTTTGGAGGACATTTGGTGTCTTGGCTTATGTCTAGGTCATTTGGTGGTGGTCTTGGAGGATTGATTGTTTGAGGTAAAGCTTTGGAAGTAGAATCACGAGAATTCCTTCAACTCTCCACTCGATCCAACCTCTCAAGTATAATAGACATATCCGAGCCCAATTTTTCATGACCCACATTCACCTTAGCTATTTCTCAGGAAATAGCATCAAGGTGGGACAAAATGGTATCCATTGTGGCAAAGAAGTTACCTACAAAATAGAAAACACATTAGTTATACAAAACATCCTCACTCTTTCTTTTATTTCGTGTCTCTAGGATCCCTCACACTCAATCTCACAAGTATTGTAAGCTTGTTTGTACTCCGAGAGGTGAATCCAATGTTGAAAACAACTCCAAAGAGTAAGGAGAAAAAACACAAGGATGTTACAATGACTCAAAGGATTAAGACACACAAAGGAAAGTTAACACAAAGAACGGTTTCAAAACTGACTTACAATCTAGTGCTAGCTTGTAAGTTAGTAATGGAAGAAACAAACGAGACTAAAGAACAACAAATTGAAATTAGAAGATCAAAATTTGAGATTAAAAACTATTGTAAACAGTAAAAACATGATGTGGTAGCCACGTATTGGTTGCGGTTGTTATCAAATTTTATTTTCCAATTCAAGTCTTAGTCCAATTGAATTTGGAATTAGAGGGAATTGGTTAAGGAGGGAAAAGAAGTCTTAAAATCCTCTTTCAAATTCAAAAAGCAAGACTTGACTTTTCTCCTTATAACATGGGCCCTTGTTTCATGGAAAGTGGTTGACAAGTGATTGATATGTCTTTGGTGGTTGTAAAGTCTTCAAGACCAACAAGTTTTAAATCTTGTTCCTTCACTTTTAGGATATAACACTTCACTTTATGTTTTGTAATTTATGAAGGAGGTGAAGAACACAAGAACAATAACAACATTCACCAATAACAACAGCAATCTCTAAGAACAACCAACAACAAATCCACCAACCAACGGCCAAGTCTCCATACTGTTGTATTTTTTGTTTTAACAAGGGATGAAGGTTGTGATGAGCTTCAAGAACACTACAACAGCTTTTTAAGAACAGAAACTACACCAAAACCGTCCAACCAAAGTCACAACAACAAGTCCACATGGCCAAGAACAGCAATAACAAGGCAGGCCCAAACCTTGTTCACAACAACAAGTTTTAACAAGTTCAAGCTCAAGTTTTGGATCTAAACTCAAAGTGCTAGTGAACAAGAAAACCAACACTTAGAAACAACTAAATAAAACAAAAGACACCAATATATAGACAAGAAAACAAGAATGTAACACTCCAAAAATTTGTGTGTGAGTGTCACGACCAAAACCAGGGCCTGGCCATGACGAGTATTTCAAACCATGGAGGCTCGAAACACACCTATCTGTCTGGTAATCATGCACCTAATTCATTTGATCAAAGTAATATGGAAGAAACACAATATAACAGAAACATGGTCAAGAATCATATGAAAACAATAATGGGGAATAATGTCCCACAATCTCAATCAACATCTACTAAATTATCTGCGAAATCTCTACTACATGACTGAAACAAGTAACTATCTGAAAACTGGGACAAGGCCCCCAACAGACCCAAAACTAGTATAAGATAGAAGGGACTGCAGGACATAAGACCTTCCGAAACATAGAAGGCTTACCACTTGTCTCTGCAACTATGTCTGAATGATCTACTGGTTCTCTTGACCCCTAGACTGGGCCTCTGAACCTCAGAGGTTGGAGAGGGGAGGGGGTTAGCACAAAAGTACTGGCACACAGAGATATCAAAACAAAATATAATATTTTTACAAAGTATAGTTGAGAGCCATTATAAATAAATTTCGTATCAAATCATTTGAAAGCACATGGGTGCAATGCAATAGTTTTTCTCAACAATAATGAAATGCAACTGAGCTAGATCAAATACCCTACATAATTTACACCAACTGTCAAACCTCGGTTGCCTCTGAGATTAGAGTATAAGTGAGGGAGAGACACTCAAGACCACACAGCATGGTGACTCAACCCAATGGTAGTGCCCAAGATCACTTGGCTCGGGCTCCTACCTATAGTCCCTATTTGGGAATGACATGAATTCAAGTACATAGATCTCTTAGACTGGTACCAATATTCCGTGTCGGCAAACACGTTATTCCAGCGATGATCCCTTATGTCTCAAATGCCTCTTCGGGCATCCACCTTTCTCATGTAAAATCAATGCATTCAAATTTCATTTTTTTTTTCAATCACATATCGTATTTTGAAGGGTATCATCGTACCCGACTGGCAAGTCATCAATATCAAATCCACATATGCATAATCATGTAAAAACCAAGGTGCTTCATCATTTACAAGTGGTGAACAATATTTCTTTCAAATTCATGCTCTCTTTTGTTGATCATAATATATTATGGAGAATCAAAACATTATCATGGGAATTTGAAAATAATTTATCATTCATATTTATCAACTTCCATGGAAAATCTCAAATCACATATGCATGGTTTCAACCATTGAAGTATATAGGCAAACAATTCCCATGACATAAAGAAAATGACTTAGAAATTATATTGAAAGCAAGATATTAGCATTTGATTGAGAAACCCCATTTAAAAGCATGCATGTTCATAAAACTACACCCATGAGATTTTTGGATAACCCCACGTACCTCGATTACTATGAATATTAGGTGCTTCTTGAAACTTGCGGATTGTTGATTCCAAATATGTAATTATCTTTGAAAACCTATGGTCAAATCTTGAACTATTTTTTTTTTTAATTTTGAAACCCTAAGGAGAATCTTGAGCACTTTTGATGAAAGAATATGTATTTTGGGATCCTTGGAACTAAATCTCGTGTTTTAGGGCTAAGGGTGGAAAAGGACCACTTTTTCCTCAGCACAGAGTGTTTAAATCACCAAAATTCCTTATATAGGTGCTGCCAATCCCATTACCTATGTTCACATAGGCGCCGCCTAGTCTATCACCTATGTTTACATAGGCACCGCCTAGGCTATCGCCTATGTTCACATAGGCGCCGCCTAGTCTATTACCTATGTTTACATAGGCGCCGCCTAGGGTATTGCCTATGCTTTCCAATGGCCATGGGCGATTGGTTAGGCGACGCTTATTACTTTGAAAGTCCATAACTTCTTGATCGGGTGTCAAATTTTAGCCAAATTGGTATCGTTGGAAAGATAACTTGAATTCCTATTATTTGACATATAGTAGGTTCCCTAATTTGACATATACAGAGAGTTATGGTCGAAGGAAGCTGACACACTTTACAACGTCCACTAAAACTTAGTCGATCAAAATATTTTCAACTCGTCATTGAGTTGAAGGACCTCTATGGTCTAAATTCAAGATTGAGTGGATTTCACATACTACATAAAAATTAACATGCCGTATTGGCATAGGATTTTATGGCTTCGGGATTAACAACACATCAAAATCATGGTCTATATTGTAGCCCGAATTGTGGGGCATTACATTATCCCCCCCTTAGGATCATTCGTCCCCGAGTGATGATGCGGGACACAGACAGACACGATTTTAAGCATTATAAAGGACTAGGAAAGATAAGATTGGAATAGTACCTTTTGTCTCCTCCTCCATCGAAGCAAATAAATTAGGATATCTAATTCTAATGTCATCTTCTGACTCCCAAGTTGCTTCTTCGACTTTCTAATTCCTCCACAGTACCTTTACTGAGGCTATCTCTTTGCTCCTCAGCTTTCAAACTTGGCGATCTAAAATTTCAACAGGCTCTTCTTCGTAAGACAAGAAGTATGTCACTTTGATACCCTCTACTGGTAATACCATAGAATGATCTCCAATGCATTTCTTCAACATAGATACATGGAACACCGGATGAACGGAACCCAAACTTACAGGCTATTCTAACTTATATGCAACTGTGCTAATCCTTTTCAAAATTTGATACGGTCCTACATAATGAGAACTCAATTTACCCCTTTTTCCAAACCACATAACTCCTTTCATAGGAGAAACCTTGAGAAACACCCAATCACAAATTACAAACTCTAGTTCTCTTCTCCGAACATCAACATAGGACTTCTGATGACTCTGAGCAGTCTTGAGTCGTTCTCTAATGATCTTCACTTTCTCCACCGCTTGATGAACAAGATAATGCCCGTACAACTGAGTCTCACCCACTTTATACCATCCTATCGGAGACCTATATCTTTTCCCATACGAAGCCTCAAAAGGGACCATCTTAATGATGGCATGGTAGCTATTATTGTAGAATTCAACCAGTGGCAGGTGATCTACCCAACTATCTTTGAAATCAATGACGCATGCCCTCAACATATCTTCGAGGGTCTGAATGGTATGCTCAGCTTGCCCATCCGTCTGAGGGTGGAAAGTTGTGCTCAAATTCACTTGTGTACCTAAACCCTTCTGAAAAGATCTCTAAAACTGAGATTAAAACTGCGTACCTCTATTGGATATAATGGAAACTAGTTTCCCATGCAATCTAATTATCTCCTCAATGTAAATCATAGCATAAACCTTTCCCAAATAATTAGTCCTCACAGACAAAAACTGTGCTGACTTGGTCAACCGATCTACAATCACCAATATAGAATCATACTGGTTTCAGGATCTTGGAAGTCCTGTAATGAAGTCCATATTTATCATCTCCCACTTCCATAAAGGTAGGGCTATCTCTTGGGAAGTACCACTCGGCCTCATGTGTTCCACCTTCACCTGATGACAATTCAAACACTTAGACATAAAATCAGCTACATCACGCTTCATGTTATTCCACTAATACAAGGTTTTCAGATCATGGTACATCTTAGTGGAGCCTGAGTGAACGACATACCTCAAAGTGTATTCCTCATTAAGGATTCTTTCCCATATCCCATCGACATTCGGAACGCACAACCTACCCTGAAATCTCAGAATACCATCGCCACCAATTTCAAACAACATAACCTTTTGTTGACCCACATCTTTCTTGATTTGTATCACGAAGAGATCTTCAACTTGCTTCTGCTTAACTTCAGCACAAAGAGGTGACTTAGCCAACTCATGAACAATCACCCGTCCATCTTCAGAATTTAAGAGTCACACTCCCAGATTTGCAAGGCGGTGAATATCCTTCACCATCTCTTTTTTCCTTCTTCAACATGAGAAAGGCTGACCATGGACAACCTGCTGAGGGAGTCGGCTACAATATTTGCCTTGCCAGGATGGTAATGCATACTCATATCATAGTCTTTCAAAAGCTCCATCCAACGCCTCTACCTGAGGTTCAATTCTTTCTTTGAGAAAACATACTGTAAACTCTTATGGTTAGTAATAATATCAACATGCACTCCATAGAGATAGTACCTCCAGATTCTTAGTGCAAACACCACGGCTGCTAACTCTAAGTCATGAGTGAGGTAATTGAGCTCATGCACCTTTAGCTGCCTAGATGCATAAGCTATCACCTTACCACGCTTCATCATTACACAACCAAGTCCCACAGAGAACACATCATAATAAACCACAAAATCATCTACATCCTTGGGAAGGGTCAAAATAGGACCAGTAGTCAGATTGTTCTTCAATTTCTCAAAACTATTTTCACACAAGTCAGACCACACAAACTTCAACTTTTTCTAAGTAAGTTTAGTAAGCAAAGTAGCTATGGAAGAAAAACTCTCTACAAACCTTCTATAATACCCCGCCAAACCCAAGAAACTTTGAATATCGATTGGAGTCATAGGCCTGGGCCATTTTCTCACTGCTTCAGCTTTCTGGGGATCCACTCTTATCCCGTCACTAGACACAATATGCCCTAGGAAGGCAATAGCATCTAACCGGAATTCACACTTAGAAAATTTGACATACAGCTGATGATCCTTAAGGGTCTGAAGGATATTTCGAAAGTGATTGGCGTGATCCTCTTTACTCTTAAAATAGATCAGAATATCATCAATAAACACAATGACGAACAAGTCAAGAAACTAATGGAACACTCTATTCATAAGATCCATGAAGGCTGCAGGGGCATTAGTCAACCCGAATTACATGACTAGAAATTTATAGTGACCATATCGGGTTCGGAAGGCTATCTTGGGTATGTCTGACTCCCTAACTTTCAACTGATGATAACCCGAATGAAGGTCTATTTTTAAAAAGCACTTGGCACCCTGAAGCTGGTCAAAAAGGTCGTCAATCATAGGAAGAGGATATTTATTTTTAATCATGACCTTATTTAGCTGACGGTAGTCTATACATATACGAAGGGACCCATCCTTCTTTCGCACGAAAAGCATGGGTGCATCCCAAGGGGAAACACTAGTATGAATAAAACCTTTGTCTAGGAGGTCTGCAAGCTGTTCCTTTAACTCCTTTAGTTCGGCCAGATCCATTCTATATGGCAGAATAGAAATAGGACGAGTGTCTAGCAACACATCAATGCCAAAATTTCTCTCCCTATCAGGGGGTATCCCTGGGAGATCTTTGGGAAATACTTCTGGGAATTCATTCACTACAGGGACTGACTGTAGAGGTAGGTTTCCAACTTTTAAATCTTTTACTCAGATTAGATGATATATGTAACCTTTGGAGATAAGATTTTGGGCTCTAAGATAAGAGATAAAGTGACTTTTAGGTTCCACAGAACTCCCTGCCGAAACAACTGGTGTCTTATTTGGGAAAGAAAAAGTGACCTTTTGGGTTCTACAATCAAGGGTGGCATAACATGAATGGAGATAGTCCATCCCAAGATGGCATCAAAGTCTATCATATCCAGTTCTATAAGGTTTGCCACAGTTTCCCTATCATGAATAGACATGACAGAATTTTTATATACCCTTTTAGCAATAACAGAATCACCTGCAGGAGTAGAAATAGAGAAGGGTTCTACAATAACTTCGGGCTCAAACCCAAAACCAACAGCCACATAAGGGGTCACATAAGATAAAGTAGACCCGGGATCAAGCAATACATAAACATCACGAGAAAAGATTCATAACATACCGGTGATAACCTCTGTTGAAGCTTCTGCCTCCTGGCGGTTAGTCAAAGAATATAACTGGTTGCGACTGCTTGCGGCAGCTGAAGGGGCACCCTTAGGAAAAGGAGCTGTGGAGGTGGCTTAGGACTTAACCCCTCCCCCCCACGCATTTATTCCAGCAGATGGACAATCTCTTTAATGGTGACCCACTTTGCCATAAGTATAGCAGTTTCTCCCCTCAAACCAGCACTTCCCTAGATGATTCCTTCTGCAAACCTCACACCGCGGATGAGTACGACGTTGTTGGGCCACACTGCCCTGAGACTATGTACCTAGAGCTTTGGACCCATGAGGAGTCTGAAAACTCTGAGTTTGTCTATCTATCAGTGGTCTGGTTGTTGGGGCGCTGGCTACTGACGGTGCATTATTCTAGAACTTTTTCTTCTTCGACCACTTATTACCCCAGTTACCACTCTGCGATTGACTCTGGTGCTGGTCCGCAGATCTAGCTTTCTTAGCCTGTCTGTCTTTCTCTCTATATTCAGTAATCTTTTTCTTCTTCTCTTCCACTTGATGTATATGAATGGTCAGTCGAGCAAAGTCTAACTCGTTATTCAACATATCCCCCTAGTACTCAAGTACCAGTTCATTAGCAAGGCCAGATGCAAATTTCCTCATTCGGGCCCTCATATTACTAGTCAACTCTGGTGCATAGCGGGCTAGTTTATTAAACTTCAAAGTGTACTCCTGGACACTCATACTGCCCTACTTTAGATTCATAAACTCTTCTGCTTTGGCCTACCTCAACTCCAAAGGAATGAATCGATCAAGAAAGGCTTCCACAAATTTTCCCCAAACTGTGGGCTCAGCACTTTCACCTTTTTAATCTTTCCAGTCAGTATACCACTGACTCGCAACGTCCTTGAGCTGATAGGTTGATAACTCCACCCCTTCAACCTCATCCACATGCATCACCTTAAAGATCTTTTCCATCTCATCCATGAACGCCTGTGGATCTTCCTTTACCTTGGTGCCAGTGAACTTAGGTGGGTTCATCTTCATGAAATGTCCGACTCTAGTAGCCTCAGATGTAATAGATGCAGACCTAACATCTTCTGAATTCTACATTTGAAATATCTCCCTGAGTAGTTGGGGGATGATTGACATTAGTCCATGGAGCCCGAGGTGGACTGGTTGGGATTGGAGGGACTCCCGGAGTAGGGACAAATTCTAGAGTGTGAGCCCTGTTATGGGTCCGCATCCCATGGGTGGGATGGACCTCATCTACCTGAGCATTCTGATCGACGATACGACATGGAGGCATAAATGTGTTTCTGAAACACAAATGATCATTGATTAGGGAACAGTTCAGACTCTGAAGCACAAACTAAATCACAAAGTAGGGAAGCATTTCCTAAATGCCTAGTAGCCTCCTGCTTATAAGTGTCGCACGCTACACACCCATAAGCAAGACTCTACCCAACGCGATTTCGTAGACACCATAGGACCATGAACCTAGCTTTGATACCAAGTTTGTCACGACCCAAACTAGGGCCTGGCTGTGACGAGCATTTCAAACCATGGAGGCCCGAAACACACCTATCTGTCTGGTAATCATGCACCTAATTCATATGATCAAAGTAATGCAGAAGAAACAGAATATAATGGAAACATGGTCAAGAATCATATAAAAACAATAATGGGGAATAATGTCCCACAATCTCAATCAACATCTCAAAAATTGTCTGCGAAATCTCTACTACATGACTGAAATAAGTAACTATCTGAAAACTGGGACAAGGCCCCCAACAGACCCAAAACTAGTATAAGATAAAAGGGACTGCAGGACATAAGACCTTCTAAAACATAGAAGGCTCACCACTTGTCTCTGCAACTATGTCTGAATGATCTACTGGTTCTCTTGACCCCTAGACTGGGCCTCTGAACCTCAGAGGTTGGAGAGGGGAGGGGGTCAGCACAAAAGTACTGGCACACAGAGATATCAAAACAAAATATAATATTTTTACAAAGTATAGTTGAGAGCCATTATAAATCAATTTCATATCAAATCATTTGAAAGCACATGTGTGTAATGCAATAGTTTTTCTCAACAATAATGAAATGCAACTGAGCTAGGTGGAATACCCTACATAATTTACACCAACTGTCAAACCTCAGTTGCCGCCGAGATTAGAGTATAATTAAAGGAGAGACACTCAAGACCACACAGCATGGTGTCTCGACCCAATGGTAGTTCCCAAGATCACTTGGCTCGGGCTCCTACCTATAGTCCCAATTTAGGAATGACATGAAGTCAAGTACACAGATTGCTTAGCCTGGTACCAATATTCCGTGTCGGCAAACATGTTATTCCAGTGATGAGCCCTTGTGTCTCAAACGCCTTCTCCGGGCATCCACCTTTCTCATGTAAAATCAATGCAGACAAATTTCATTTTTTTTTCAATCACATATCGTATTTTGAAGGGTATCGTCATACCCGACTTGCAAGTCATAAATATCACATCCACATATGCATAATCATGTGAAAACCAAGGTTCTTCATCATTTATAAGTGGTGAACAATATTTATTTCAAATTCATGCTCTCTTTTGTTGATCATAATATATTATGGAGTATCGAAACATTATCATGGGAATTTGAAAACAATTTATCATTCATATTTATCAACTTCCATGGAAAATCTCAAATCACATATGCATGGTTTCAACCATTGAAGTATATAGGCAAACAATTCCCATGATATAAAGAAAATGACTTAGAAATCATATTGAAAGCAAGATATTAGCATTTGATTGAAAACCCCCATTTAAAAGCATGCATGTTCATAAAACTACACCCATGAGATTTTTGGATAACACCACGTACCTCGATTACTATGAATATTAGGTGCTTTTTGAAGCTTGCGGATTGTTGATTCCAAATATGTAATTATCTTTGAAAACCTACGGTAAAATCTTGAACTATTTGTTTTTTTTTTTAATTTTGAAACCCTAAGGAGAATCTTGAGCACTTTTGATGAATGAATTTGTATTTTGGGGTCCTTGGAAGTAAATCTTGTGTTTTAGGGCTAAGTAAGGGTGGAAAAGGACCACTTTGTCCTCAGCACGGAGTATTTAAATCACCAAAATTTCTTACATTGACGCCATCCATCCCATTGCTTATGTTCACATAGACGCCGCATAGGCTATCGCCTATGTTTACATAGGCGCCGCCTATGTTCACATAGGCGCTGCCTAGGCTATCGCCTATGTTCACATAGGCGCAGCCTAGGCTATTGCCTATGCTTTCCAGTGGCCATGGGCGATTGGTTAGGCGACACTTATCACTTTGAAAGGCCATAACTTCTTGCTCGGATGTTGGATTTTAGCCAAATTGGTATTGTTGGAAAGATTACTCGAATACCTTTCATTTGAAACATAGTAGGTTCCCTAATTCGATATATATAGAGAGTTATGGTTGAAGGAAGCTGACACACTTTACAACGTCCACTAAAACTTAGCCGATAAAAATAGTTTCAACTCGTCCTTGAGTTGAAGGACCTCTATGGTCTAAATTCAAGCTTGAGTGGATTTCACATGCTACACAAAAATCAACATGCCGTATTGACATAGGATTTTATGGCTTCAGGATTAACGACGCATCAAAATCATGGTCTATATTGTAGCCCGAATTGCGGGGTATTACAGTGATATAGAGAGATAAGAATGTAACCCTCCAAAAATTTTAGAACCTTCGTGCACCCAACGTTGTATAAATTGCAAGTACATGTGAAAATAAACTTCATGTCTTTGTAGTATTGGAAATGGTTGGTACATGTATTAAGGCCACAAGTAACTCCAAACTCAAAACCACATCAAAACCTCAATTGTTGTTTATTTGTTTTGAATGGAGAAAACAACTATATATACAGTTCAAAATTAATGGATAAGAGGCAGTACACATGAGAAGACATATTATACTCCCTCTGTTTAATATTAATTGCCCCTATTGATCTATAAGTGAAAACAAAGCAAAATAACATTATTAGAGTGTTAAATGAGCGTGTTGAGTTACATTTGAATGGGACAAAGTGGGTTGCATTAGTAAATAATTAAATTTATGGATTATTGTACATTTGTCCCTATTTTGTGCTGATTTTTTATTTTAGCTCTCGAGGAAAATAATTTTTTTGTGGAGAATAATTTTATATTTTTTTTCATAATATCCCATACGCTATACCTATTTCTTTTAAAGAAATTATGTCCCGCTATACATAAGTTCATTTTTGAATGGCAAAGTTTGAAAACCAACCCATTTGAAGGGGAAAAATTATAGACTATCCTGTTGAACCGCAATTCTATTGTTCTTTTTTAATTTCCTAAGTTCTAGTAATACATTTTTATTTATGGTTATATGCAAAATATGAAAAAAAGAATTAAAAAATATTTTGACAAGATATCTATAGGTTAATTAGGACTACATATTAATTCAATTTTAAATGGACTGAACTAAATAGATGGGTCAATCACCCACCCTAACTTGAACTAATTTATCAAATCATGTTTTAATGAACTAATAACTTGATAGAACAACTCATAAAGTATCTCCCTTATGGGTCCTTTTCTTGCCTTTTATTATCATGGTATATATTACTCCCTTCGTTTTAATTTTTGTCTGCTTTCGACTTTGAGCCTAAATTAAAAAAATAAAAAAGTCTTTCTAATCTTGTAGTCTTAAACTAAAGTTGTGCATTGTACCAAAATGAATTCTATTCCGTTTGCCTTGATTTTACACTGGCTTTTATTTTTCTTATAGAATTCGTTGTATTTGTTCCTAGTTTCTCTATGGATTTTGGTTAAAGTACCCGAATTCAGTTGACCAAATTAGGTATGATTCCACGTCCACACACATGTTATGTCGACATAGGTACTACACACAAAAAGTGAAAAATTGTATTAACTTAGGCAAAGACTATTCATAGCTTTTCACAAGTAAGTTGATGCAAGTTTATATTTTCCTTGAAATAATGGTATGCGATGAGTTACACTTCTCTTCTTCACTCAAGTAGTTAATTACATTATTGTCATTTGACTGAATAGTACTAGATTTATAAAAATAATTTTAGGAGAAAAAGGAAAATATACCCCTCAACTTTGCGATTTGGAGAAAATGTATCCTTTGTCAAAAAAGAGGTGCATATACCGTAGCTGTTTAACAGATGGTGCACCTCTTTTTTACATTCAGGGTAGACTAGTAAGAATATCACAAATATCCAAATCATTTTCTACTTTCTCCTGCTTTAATTGGCAGCAAAAACTGGAGAATGATAATGGTTAGGAAAGCGTTCAAATATTTTTTTATTCCTTCTTGAAATTCAAGAGCGGGAGGGTGAGGGGAGAGGGGGGATGAATTAAAAATTTTTGTGACTCGACTATTGAGTCTTCACAGTCGACTTGCCTGCAAATCAACACACTTCACAAAATAGATTAGATTTAAATAAATAGACATGTAAATAATCAACTTGAAGTAAGGACATGAAGATTTATTCTAGTTTAGAATACCAATATGGTGCCTACTTCCTGTCCCCTTGGGTTTCAAAGTTTCTTTAGATCTTTTCGAAGTCGGCTTGAGTACAATAATAATAAATAAGTTTCAAAGACTCATTTTTCTCTTCAGATCTTGTGACACAGCCTCAGTTTATATTACAAAGTTGAATCGATCCTATTCTTTGTATAACTATTATAAACTAAAAATTACAAGGCTTTGTGAGACGAAGATTGAGACACTTTGAGATTCTTTGAAGTTGCGTGCATTTGTATATCTTCAGTCTTCTTGTTTTATATTCTTCATTTGCTATTCTTCATAAGTAAACCAAAGAGATTTCTTCTCAATCAAGTATTTGAAGGTGATTCCTTGATTGAGGGATTGCACCATAAAGTATGTCCATATCAGATATGTCCTACATGGTGCACCCTTCACAGTCATACATGTCCATATCAGATATGTCCATGTAGAGGGTGTGATCTTCTTTCCTTTTTCTTTAGTCTTGATTTATTCACTTTCCATAAATCTAGGAAGTCGATGTTACGTGATGAATGTCATTCTAATCTTGGTGTGATCTTCTTTCCTTCTACTTTTGTCCTTAATTGATCTGTTTTCCATAAATCTGGGAAGTTGATGACTTGTGATTGATACTATTCCAATCTAGGTACCGGTTTTTTGTGAGTGAGTACTTGCTTTCTTTTTCAAATCTTCTGATTGATTCCTCAAGGATCTGTTTGATCCTCTATATCTTTAACATACCTTGTAAGATTTTGTTTATTAGTTTGTTTTTACTAAAATATATAGTGAATATATGGGGCTATCACTTCATCCCTAAGAAAATCCTTTGATTGCATCAGCTAGAAATGTTTTTTTCTCTCCACCATTTCAAATATTATGTAGTTACGACCGATTCAAATAGCCTAGACATAGTATAACCTCAAATCAGAATCAAAAGGTTTGCTATAGTTGTACCAGGCAAGTTCTGGACATGAAGGAATCTATTCAGGGAAGTCTTGATCATATCCAAACTGCATTGCCACACAATTTGTTCAATAAGGCTCTTGACAATCATAACCAACAAGCTCCGCCACCCTCAAGCATCAAATGAAGGACTCCAATTCTTGGTCCAAATTTTTCCCTTCAACTTTTGCCCACTCTTGTTTTTCCTTGAAAAACATGAAAATTAACCAAACCTCTACAACTAAGTCATACAGCCTCCCCTGAAACGTCTTTTCAAACGTGTCAATAGTGGTCCTCATATTAATCACACCCAATTATTTCATATCATCCCATCTTCCTATTCTCATTCACTAACAATACTGTAATTTGAAGCCTACTCTGGCTGTAAATATAGTAACTCTCTAAAGCCCAAACTTGAAGACGTTCCAACCTTTGCGCTAGAGTAGGCTCAAAATTGCAATATGGTCTGTAGGGTAAGACTAGGATGATGGTACTATGTAAAATAATTGGGTCTGATTAATGTGAGAACTAATATTGACTCATCTTGAGAGGAATTTATATGGAGTCCATATGTCTTTGATGTTGAAGGTAGGTTAGTTCCCAAGATTACAAGGAAAATGAAGAGTTGGCAATAGTTGAATGGAAAAATTTGTACCAAGAATTAGAGTCTTTTGTTCGATGCCTGAGGGTCGCTGAGCTTGTCGATTTAGATTGTCAAGAACATCATCAACCAAATCATGTAGCAATACAGTTTGGATATGATTAGGACTTCCTAAATGGATTCCTTCAAGTCTAGTACTTGCCTGGTACAATGTAGCAGGCTCTTCGATTGTGATATTAGGTTATACTATTCACCTAGGCTATTTGAATCGAATGTAACTACACAATATTTGAAATGGTGGAGAAAAGAAGTATTATTTCTATCTGATGAATTAAAAGGGTTATCTCTAGGAGGAGGGAGTAAAAGATGATTAAAACATATTTCTTACCTTTATGATTCTCATGTTTTTGCCCTCAAGTTAAAGCAGGTAAAAGTAGAAACTGACAGGGATGTTTGTGATCTTCATATTAGTCAATCCATTTAATGTCAAAAAGAGGATATATATGCACCTCTATTTTGACCAAGGAGGCAAAGTTCAGCGGTGTATTTTCCCATTTTCCTTTAAATTATTTTCAGAAATATAGTACTATTCAAAGAAAGGGCATATTATAATTTCCTCTTTGAGTGAAGAAGAGAAGCATAATTCATCGCCCTAGGCATACATTATGTTAAGGAATATATAAGTGAAGTTGCATCAACTTGTGAAAAGTGATAATTAATCTTCGCCTAAGTTGATCGAGTTTTTTATTTCCAGTGCCGCAGTTGTGTCAACATGACATGAGTGTGGGTGTGTTGAGAATAGAAAAAGAAAGGTATAACTAAAGAGACCTTCTACTAGCCCAAGATCGTTAATTAAGATCGAAAGATTCATGTCATGACCTGGACCGAGGCCCTGACCCATGAAGGCCCGAGCACCTCTTTACAATCTGGCAATCATGTACACCATTCATACACTATAAAGAAATGCAGAAAGATAACAAAATAAAAACATGGTCATTCTTTTACTTAAACTGAACAATACGAAAGTTAGTCCATAACATTCTAAACATATGACACCATTTGCGAAATCTCTAACAATTACAAAACCAATATATTTCTAATCTAGGACAAGGCCCCAGTCGAGCCATAAACCCAATTTAAATAACAATGCTCTATAACCAGGCCTTTCGAAATAAGTGAGGCTCACCAACTGGAACTTCTGATAAGATCAATCTACTGCTTAGTGGAACCCTAGAACTGAGCCTTAGATCCTGAAATATAGGGGTCAGTACTGTACTGGTACGTAGGACAATCCAAAAACCATAATACATTTTTAAGCAATATATGAGAGAATTTCATAAAAATAAATCAGAATAAAGCACTTGGAAACACATAGGCATAATCTAATAACTTTTAAAAACAATTCATCAAATTTTAAATCAACTCAATCCTGTATTATTGATCTAGATGGTACATCCTACAATTTCATAATTCCATGGGCTACATGGAATGCGCCCTTAACTTGGCGGCCAATCCCCCAATCCAAGTTTGCCGCCAAGATTGGGGTATCAATAAGGGAGATACTCAAGATCACAAATCAGGGTGTCTATAACACTCCTTGAAAATCGTCCATCCATTAGCTCTTGGTATTATGCTTTTAGAATTAAAGACTAGAAAATTTTTATTTTCTTCTTCTTAAGTGTCAAAGAGACTTAGTCTCATTTTTGACTTCTAAAGTGAGTAAAGTTTAAACCATCTAAAATTTCCCTAATATCGACTTTTTATCATGTGGAAAATTGAATAAGCTTTCCATCGATATAAGATTCGCCCAAATCCGATACTTGGGTAAGAAGTTATGGCTAATTTAAGTCCTAGTTGTAAACACCGTTATTTTGGTGCTTGGCGCATCGCGGAGGGGGGTCTAATTAGAAATTTTAAAATTCTAGTAGCCTAGCACAATTGTGGTGCGTCGCGCTGAAGTTCTAGGTTCCAACCAGAGGGATAACATGATGGCTCCGCATCGTGGTGACCTTACGAATCCCATTCATCAATTTCCAGTGAGCCACTGTGATTATGGTGCACCGCGGTAACCCATAAAATCGGGCTTTCAATTATATTTTTATTCCATCTCATTAAGGGTATATTGGGTATTTTCCACCCCCTTATCAGCTTAAACACGGGATTTAATCCCAAAGACACCAGAATGCATTCACAATTATCCAAATTACTCAAGAACACTCTTTAGGGTTTCAAAATAAAAACCCAAATAACTCAAGATTTAACTTTGGGTTTTCAAGATTGATTGAAGATTTGGAATCCCCAAATCGTAGGCTTTAAGAATCATCCATCAAATTTCTAAATTGAGGTACGTGGGATTTATCCTAAAAACTACATGGGCTTGTAAACACTAGAACATGATTTAAAGATTATCAAGCATGAATTTTAGAAAGGGGTTTTGAAATACATGATTTTATTATGCATTATAAACGTTTAATTATATTGTTGATTTGGTCTTTAGTCCTTTCCCCCTTAAATTGATTTCAACCTATATGAATATATATGATGTTGAAGATTTGATAGAGAACATTATTATTGAAATCACTCTCTTTGATGATTTAGAGCTGATGAACTTGTTGGGAATGATTTGAGAAGCTTGTTTAATGTTTTGAAGGGGATCTTTTTAATATTTAAGTATTTAACATGATTTTTAATGATGATTAGAGGGATTTTCTTGATATGATTTCTTCCTTGTCTTGAATAGAAAGAACTTTATGTGATTGATATCTTTGATATGACCACCTTGTATATTTGAAATGGTGAAAAAGAGAGTTTCTTGTATATGTTTGCACGAGCTTTAGGAAGTTTCTTCAAATGATTTGTTGATATGGTGGTCTTATATTTACCTTTTGAAATCGAGATTATTATATGCCAATAATGGATCAGAGGTGTGACTTGCTAGTCAATGGAATGATGATACCATAAGTATATATCCATAACAGACTATGTTTTCAGAATATGTTTTCAGAGAATGCATGTTTTAAAGAGTTAAAAATGGGCATAAAGATAGTTAGGTGGTTACCTGAAGAGGGCTAGATTTCAAGTAACTCTTAGCCTTAAATCATGATTTACCAATCTGGATATATTATTTTTATGCTAGCGATGGCCGTGTGGCACAACAGAGTTAGAGACTCTAACCTTTGCAGCACACTTGGGGCTGGAGGCTTCCCCGTCGAGTCAATGGAGGATTTTATATAGCCCATGGATTTTCATAGCTATAGGGTATACCACCTAGCGTAGAAGTAAAACATAGAGTGTCACAGAGTTCAGATGATTTTACAGAGTTTTTCAAAAATTCCCATGAGATTTCTTACCATATGATATGTTTATAAACTGTTTTAAATTTCTCTCATATATGTAGAATATAAATTATTATTTTTGGTTTACTCTATGTAACTGTACAAATGTATTGACCCCCTACCTCCAAGGGTTGGAGGCTCAGTCTAGGGGTCCGACTAATCAGTAGAGTATTCCATAGAGAAGTGATCTGTACAGTGGTGAGCCTTCTTTGTTTCAGAAAGCCTGTTATTTCAGATTAAGTTATTCTATTGATTTGGTCTACTGAGGGCCTTATCCTAGTTTTCAGAATGGATTTAAGATATAGTAGAGATTTCGTAGACTGAGTCAGATCTTAGATGTTTTGAATTGTAGATTTCATTCTTATGTCTGGAAACTCAGAGTTAATGACCATATTTCTGTATCATATCGTATTTACGCATCTTTTCTTATTACATAAATGTTGTGAATGACTACCAGATAGAGTAGGACGTCCGGGCCTTCATGGTTCGGGATGTCCATCATGGCCAGGACCTAGTTTGGGTCTTGAAAAACTTGGTATCAGAGCATGGTTCATGGTCCCAGGGTGTCTGCAAAATTGCATCGGGTAGAGTCTTATTTATAGGTGTGTAGCATACCACACTTATAAGAAAGAGACTACTAGGCGTTTAGGAATTTTTCTCTTGTTTATGGTTTAGTTCATGCTTCAGAGTCTGAATTGTCCCCTAATCAATGATCTCTGGTGTTTCAGAAAAACAATCATGCCTCTCCGTCGTACTATCTATCAGAATGCACAGACAGATGAGGTCTGTATCACTCATGGGATGAGGACTTGAAATAGAGCTCAGACTTTGGAGATTGATGCTACTCTGGGAGTCCCACCTACTCAGACCAGCCCACCTAGGGCACTCAGAGCTCCTCAGATGGGGACTAACTGCACTCAGCCTTATGAGAGAGAGGTTTCTAATGTAGAATTTAGGCAGTCTATTCACATGCTTGCATAGTTGGTAGCCACACATACTCAACGTTCAAAAGATATTGGGTCTACATCTGTTACTTTTGATTCTACAAGAGTGGGCCAGTTCATGACAATAAACCCGCCTAAGTTTATTGGTACCACAGTAGAAGAGGATCCACAGGAGTTTGTGGACGATATGGAAAATATCTTTAAGGTGATGCATGTAGATGAGAAAGAGGGGGTTGATTTAGCAGCTTACCAGTTTAAGGATGTAGCGAACCAATGGTCTAACAAGTGTGAGGATGCAAAGAGTGAGAGTACTAAGCCCACAGTTTGGGATGAGTTCGTAGAAGCCTTTCTTGATCAAATCTTTCCTCTCGAGCTGAGGGTGGCCAAAGCTGAGGAGTTTATGAATCTAAAATAGGGAAAGATGAGTGTCCAGGAGTACACTATAAGGTTCAACCAACTAGCCCACTATGCTCCAGAGATGACTAGTAACATGAGATCTCGAATGAGGAAATTTGCATCTGGCCTTTTAGCTGACTTAGTGCTTGAATGACAGGGAGCGATGTTGAATTGGGACATACATTTTTCTAGATTATCAGTCCACATGTATATAGTTGAGGAAAAGAAAAGAAAATTGCTGAATCTAGAGAGAAGGGCAAATAGGTAAAGAGAGCCAAAATAGCAGACCAGAGCTACAATCATCAGCAAAGTGGGAATTAGGGTAACAAATGGCAAAAAATGAAGAATTAGGGTAATGCGCCATCTGTAGCCAGTGCTTCGGTGACCAGACCCCTATCTGGACAATGCACTCAGGGTTTTAAGTATAGATACAGGTCGAGGATGCAGGGTTCGCAGTTTCAAGGAAGTGTAGCTCAGACCTCTCGGACATACCCTTTACTGTGATAAATATGGGAGGAATCATCCAGGGAGATGTCAGTTTGGCTCTATGATATGTTATTCATTTGGCCAGCCAGGCCATATCCAGAGAGACTGTCCAGCAGCAAAGGGTAATGTTGGTGGAGCCAAGTCACAAGCTAATTCTTCTGCATGACCACTGCCTCAGAAGAGTGCCATTTTAGCTACTGGAAATAGCCATAACCTATTGTATACCTTGACCAACCTCCAAGAGAAAGATGTATCAGATGTAGTTACTGGTACCTTGAAAATCTTTTCCCGTGATGTATATATGTTACTTGATCCTGGGTCTACCCTGTCTTACGTGACCCCTTATATGGCTATTGGTTTTGGGTTTGAGCCTGATGTGATTGCTGAACCATTTTATGTTTCTACTTCGGTGGAAGATTCTATTGTGGCTAGGAGGGTGTATATAAATTATATGATGACTATTTATGGCCAGGATACTGTGGCAGACCTCGTAGACTTAGACACGGTTGATTCTGATGCTATCCTAGGGATGGACTATCTCCATTCATAATATACCATGTTAGACTATAGAACCCTAAAGGTTACCTTCTCTTTCCTGAATGAACCAGCCATAGAATGGGAGGGACATTCTTTAGCACCAGAGGGAAGTTAATCTCTTATCTCAGAGCCCGTAAGCTTATCTCCAAAGGTTTATTGTATCATCTTATTCATGTAAAAGAGTCTAATGTTGAAAGTCCTTCACTCTAGTCTGTCCCTACAGTGAATGAGTTCCCAAAAGTCTTTCTGGATGATCTCCTAGGCATACCACCTGACAGGGAGATAGATTTTCGTATTGATTTATTGCTCGATACCCGTCCCATCTCTATTCCGCCATATAGAATGGCTCCTGCAGAGTTAAAAGAATTGAAAGAGCACCTAGCAGACCTTCTAGAAAAAGGTTTTATTCATCCGAGTATTTCTCCCTAGGGTGCACCTATACTCTTCATGTGTGAGAAAAATGGTTCCCTCTATATGTGTATAGATTAATGCCAGTTGAACAAGGTCACTATTAAAATTAAATATCCTCTTCCTAGAATTGATGATCTCTTTTACCACCTTCAAGGTGTGAGATGCTTTTCAAAAATAGACCTTCGTTTAGGATACCATCAATTGAAGGTTAGAGAGTTAGATATTCCCAAAAAAGCCTTCTGAACCCCATACGGTCATTATGAATTCTTAGTCATGTCCTTCGGGTTGACTAACACCCCTGACACTTTCATGGATCTAATGAACTGGGCGTTTCATCAGTTTCTAAATCTGTTTGTTATAGTTTTCATTGATGATATTCTAATTTATTCCAAGAGTGAGAAGGATCATACCAATCACCTCTGAATCATCCTTCAGACTCTTAAAGATCACAAGTTGTATGAAAAGTTTTCCAAGTGTGAATTCTGTCTTAAAGTTATTGTTTTCTTGGGGCATATTGTGTCTAGTGATGGGATTAAGGTTGATCCCTAAAAGGTTGAGGCAGTGAGAAAATGGCCCATACTCATGACTCCAACCGACATTTGGAGGTTCTTTCATTTGGTAGGGTATTATAGAAGGTTTTTAGAGAGTTTTTCTTCCATAGCTACACCACTCACTAAGCTAACAAAGAAAAAGGTAAAGTTTGTGTGGTCTGACTCTTATGGGAATAGTTTTGAGAACTTAAAAGTTAAGTTGACAACAACTCCTATTTTGACTCTCCCAGAAGGTACATAAGGGTTTGTTGTGTACTGTGATGCATCCCGTGTAGGACTTAGGTGTGTAATTATGCAGTACGGTAAGGTGGTGGCCTATGCATCTAGGCATTTGAAGGTGCATGAGCGAAATTACCCCACCCATGACTTTGATTTAGTAACTGTGGTGTTTGCGCTTAAAATTTGGTAGTATTATCTCTATGGGGTACATGTTGATATAATTACTGACCACAAGAGTTTGCAGTATGTTTTCTCAAAGAAAGAATTAAACCTCAGGCAACGACGTTGGTTGAAGATTTTGAAGGATTATGATATGAGCCTGCACTACTATCTGATCAAGGAAAATATGGTAGACGACGTCCTCAACAATTTATCTATGGGTATTCTTTCTCATGTTGAAAAAGGAAAGAGGGAGATGGTGAAGGACATTTACCGACTTGCAAATCTAGGAGTACGACTCTTGGATTTTGAAGATGGGGGAGTGGTTGTTCATGAAGTAGATAAATCTTCCCTTTGTGCTGAAGTTAAAGAGAAGCAGATTGAAGATCCCATCTTGATGCAGATTAAGAAAGATGTGGGTCAACAGAAGGTGACGTCTTTTGAGATTAATGGTGATGGAATTGTGAGATATCACGGTAGACTATGTGCCAGATGTAGATGGATTACAAAAGAGGATCCTTGATGAAGCTCAAACTTCGAGGTATATTGTTTACCCAGGCTCTACTAAGATGTATCATGATCTGAAAACCATATAATGGTGGAATAATATGACGCGTGATGTAGTTGATTTTGTTGCCAAGTGTTTGAATTGTCAACAAGTGAAAGTAAAGCATATGAGGCTAGGTGGTACTTCCCAAGAGATAGCCTTGCCTTTGTGGAAATGGGTGAAAATCAATATAGACTTCATCACGGGACTTTCGAGGTCCCAAAACCAGTATGATTCAATTTGGGTGATTGTTGATCGACTGAATAAGTCAGCCCAGTTTTTGACCGTCAGAACTAACTATTTGGGATATGACTATGCCAAGTTGTACATTGAGGAGATAGTCACTTGTATCCATCATATCTGACCGAGGTATGGAATTTTCTTTGCAGTTTTGGAGGTCTTTTCAAAAGGGTTTAGGGACCCAAGTAAACCTAAGTACTGCATTCCACCCTCAGACGAATGGGAAAGCTGAGCGCACCATTCAGACTCTTGAGGATATATTAAGGGCCTTCATAATTGAATTCAAGGGGAGTTGGGTAGATCACTTTCCATTGATATAGTTCACATATAATAGCAGTTACCATGCCAGTATTAAGATGTATCCTTTTGAGAAATTATATGGAAGAAGATGTAGGTCACCAATAGGTGGAATGAAGTGAGTGAGACTCAATTAGTTGGGCCTGATCTTGTTCATCAGGCAATGGAGGATGTGAAGGTCATTAGAGAATGACTTAAAATATCCCAGAGTTGACAGAAGTCCTACGCCGATGTTAGGAGAAGAGACTTAGAATTTGACGTTGGTGATTAGGTGTTTCTCAAAGTCTCCCCTATGAAGGGAGTTATGCATTTTGGGAAGAGAGATAAGTTGAGTTCTTGCTATATAGGGCCATACCAAATTTTGAGAAGGATAGGTGGAGTTACTTATGAGTTAGAGTTTCCCACAAATTTGGGCTCTGTTCATCCGGTATTTCACATATCCATGTTGAATAAGTGTATTGGAGACCATTCTTTAGTATTACCTGTAGAAGAAATTAAAGTGACATACTCCTTATCCTATGAAGAGGAACCTATTACAATATTTGATCGTCAAGTTAGAAAGTTGAGGAGTAAGGAGATAACTTCGGTTAAAGTGTTGTGGAAAAATTAGAAAGTTGAAGAAGCAACTTAAGAGTAAGAAGATGACATGCGAGATAGATATCCGAATCTATTTGATCCGGTGAATAATAAAATAGAAGGTACAATCCTTGCTTTATTCTTTTATGGTCTTAGTATACTTTAAATTATGCTTTTCTGTGTTTCGCATCATTATTCAAGGACGAATGATCCCAAGGGGGGTATAATGTAATACCCCGCGACAATCGTCCATGCGTTAGCTCTTGGTATTATGCTCTTAGAGTTAAAGACTAGAAAATTTTTATTTTCTTATTCTTACGTGTCAAAGAGACTTAAGCTCATTTTTGACTTTCAAAGTGAGTAAAGTTTAAACCATATATAATTTCCCTAATTTTGACTTTTTATCATGTGGGAAATTGAATGAGCTTTCTATCGATATAAGATTCAACCAAATCCGATACTTGGGAAAGAAGTTATGGCTAATTGAAGTCCTAGTCGTAAAACACCATCATTTTGGTGCTTGGCGCATCGCGGAGGGTGTCTATTTAGCAATTTTCAAATTCCAGTAGCCTAGCGCGATTTTGAGGCATCTCATTGAATTTTCAGGTCCCAACTAGTGGGACAACATGATGGATCTGCGTCACGGTGACCTTAAGAATCCCATTCACAATTGTCTACTGAGCCACCGCGATTGTGGCACGTTGCGGTGGCCCATAAAATTGGGATCCCATTTATATTTTTATTCCATCTCATTAAGGGTATATTAGGTATTTTCCACCCCCTTATCAGCTTAAACACGGGATTTGATCCCAAAGATACCAGAATGCATTCACAATCATCCAAATTACTTAAGAACACTCTCTAGGGTTTCAAACTAAAAACTTAAATAACTCAAGATTTAACTATGGGTTTTCAAGATTGATTGACGATTTGTCATCCCCAAATCGTAGGCTTCAAGAATCATCCATCAAATTTCTAAATTGAAGTACATGGGGTTTATCCTAAAAACTATATGGGCTTGTAAACACTAGAACATGATTTAAAGATTATCAGGCATGAATTTTAGAAAGGGGTTTTGAAATATATGATTTTATTATGCAATATGAATGTTTAATTGTATTGTTGATTTGGTCTTTAGGCCTTTCCCCCTTAAATTGTTTTAAACCTATATGAATATGTATGATGTTGAAGATTTGATAGAGAGCATTATTATTGAAATCCGTCTCTTTGATGATTTAGAGCTGATAAACTTGTTGGGAATGATTTGAGAAGCTTGTTTAATGTTTTGAAGGGGAGCTTTTCAATATTTAAGTATTTAAAATGATTTTTGATAATGATGAGAGGGAGTTTCTTGATATGATTTCGTTCTTGTCTTTAAAAGAAAGAACTTTATGTGATTGATATCTTTGACATAACCACCTTGTATATTTGAAATGTTGAAAAAGAGAGTTTCTTGCATATGTTTACACGAGCTTTAAGAAAGAGTTTCTTGAAATGATTTATTGATAAGGTGGTCTTAGATTTACGTTTTGAAACCGAGATTATTATATGCCAATAATCGCTCAGAGATGTGACTTTGAAGTCAATGGTATGATGATACCATAAGTATGTATGCCATAACAGAGTATGTTTTCAGAATATGTTTTCAGAGAATGTATGTTTTAAAGAGTTAAAAATGGGCATAAAGAGAGTTAGGTGGTTGCCTAAAGAGGGCTTGAGTTCAAGTAACTCTTAGCCTAAAACCGTGATTTTCCAATTCGGGTATATTATTTTTATGCTGGCGACAGCTGTGTGGCGTAGCAGAGTCAGAGACTCCAACCCTTGCGGTACACTTGGGTTGGAGGCTTCCCCTCCGAGGCAATGGAGGATTCCATATAGCCCATGGAATTTCAGAGCTGTAGGGTATACCACCTAGCATAGATGAAAAACAAAGAGTGTCACAGAGTTCAGATGATCTTACAGAGTTTTTCAGAAATGCCCATGAGATTTCTTACCATATGTTATGTTTATGAACTATTTTAAATTGCTCTCATGTATGTTGAGTATAAATTATTATTTTGGGTTTGCTTTGCGTACCAGTACAATTGTATTGACCCCCTACCCCCCAGGTTCAGAGGCTCAGTCCAGGGGTCCGGCTAATCAGTATAGTATTCCAGAGAGAAGTGATCCATGTAGTGGTGAGCCTTCTTTGCTCCAGAAGGCCTATTATTTTCGATTATGTTATTCCATTGTTTTGGTCTACTGGGGCCTTGTCCCAGTTTTCAAACGAATTTGAGATGTAGTAGAGATTTTGAGATCTTACTTAGATGTTTTGAATTGCAGATTTCATTCCTATGTCTTGAAACTCATAGTCAATGACCATGTTTTGGTATCAGATTGTATTTCCGCATCTTCTCTTATTACATAAATATTGTGCATGACTCCCAGATAGAATAGGACGTCCAGCCCTTTATGGTTCGGGATGTCCGTCACGGCTAGGCCCTAGTTCAGGTCGTGACAGTGTTACAATTCCCAATCAAGTCAACATGTCTGGGTGGTGCGCAAGATCACAAAGCAGGGCACCTAACCGTAGTCCCAATTCGGGAGGAGATGAATCAAGGTGTGCAAGATCACAAAGCATGACTCCATAACCCCATGACGGCAATCACAGTTTCAATATAGAGTCTTTTGACTCGTGCTTTCTTCGGATAACAATCTAACGCTCATTCAACCCATTTCTTTTACTTCTTATAGGAAAACATACATTATAGTTACAATCATTCTTTTCTTATTCTGTTAAGGGCACTACACAACAGGGTATTGTCATACCCTAGACTTGGAAGTCATTTGTATTTCATTTACACACTGCTATTTCTCATTCAAACCATTTATATGCCCATCAAAATAACTTCATTCATTTACCATTCACAACTTAATTATCGAAAACTTCATTACTCAAGAGGTTTTCATGATTTGTAACCTAGCCCAAGGTTTGTTAAATATAACTCATATGATCAAAAAGGGCTCTTTAATGTCATGCTCTCAAATAGTTCACAATATATATGCCATACAAAATGTATAAACATTATCATGGGGAAGAAAGGCTTCAATGTTCATATTCAAAATCATCCTTCAAGTTCAAAATACATATATGTGAAATTATAAATCAAGATCATAAAAAGGCAACCCCGCAATCATTAGTTCTTTTTCTCAAATTGTTTCACAATGCAAATTCTTTTCAAAACACATTCCCATGAGATTAGGACAACTCCACGCACCTTAGATTACTTAGTTCAAAGGATGGAACCTGAATCTTGATTCTTTTCTTATGAATCTTGAACTTAAAGGTTGGACTATTGATCTTGGAGAAAGAGTTAGGGTTATGTTATTGATAGGAATGGAGTAATTTTTGGCATATAATGCCCTAATTATGTTTTAATCAACAATTATCATGATCTAGGGTTATGTGGAAAACTTGAAACTGCCCTTCGAAATTAAAGTTTGAAGTTAAATCCCGCATTTAAGGGCCACCGTGTTGTGCTAGGTGCCTCATTTCTATAAGCACCTCAACGCGGTGCAATCGTGATGACATTCTGTTTTGGAAATCCCAACATGTCCCAAACCTCGTCCGAAAAATTCAAAACTTCCCCGAGACAACCCCTTTACAACCCTGAACATGAATCAATCCAAAAATCTACGTCTCAGGGTCGGGAAGTTTGATTTAAAAATAGTTGAAGTTAATATAGCTAAGTCCTTAACCACATAGAAAAAAAAATTTCAGGTTATTTTCTCTCTCTATATGCATGCTTCTAAGAGTGGTATCAAGTCGAGAATGCTACAGGGTGTTACAATTCAACTAAAGAAGAGGAAGCTATGAAAGAGAATTTTTTTAATGGCAGAAGACTTCTTGAATTGGATTTTTTCTTCAAGTTGATTATCCTAAATACTACACTAGAATATTCTAGAAACTTAACTACAAATCTATGATTCCAAAAAATCCACTTTAATATTTTCACAGGGTGTGGGATTCACACTGTAGACACCTAATTTCGTCCCTCCCCGATGTCGTTTAACCCATTTTTTTATTTTAATTTATCCTACCATGTACCCTCACCCGTGTTATTATACCTTCACAAAATACAAAAAAAAATAATAATAATAAAATCCCTAACAAAACCTATCCTAACTAATTCTATCTTATCCTAACCATCTACCCAATCAAAATAAAACACATCAATCTACCGCACCTACCCTACCCCAATACCCACCCTCACCACATATACATACCCCAACAATCCTGGAAGCAGGGGGGATGATTTTGATCTTCACACAATTTTTGACCTCAGGATATATACAAAAAAAAAGGGACGATCAGTAAAAAAAAAAAGGAACAGAAACCATTTTTTCACAAAACTTCATCTTCGTCACTCACACCCTCACCATTAACACACAATAAGGACCCTACGCAGAAGGCCTGAGAAGACTCAATTTTATCAATACACACATAGAAGCATACAGAAGATGATTCTCACGGACGAAAACACAACACAGAAACCTTACGATTTCCCTGGGACACCATTAGAGGTCCCGTTTCATTCATACTATCATCATTTGTCACCATACACCACTGTACACGCATATATGCACACTTAATCGCACACCATGCGTTGAGAAAAATGGAATAGATCAAGAAGGTTTCCAGTCGTTGGTTACTGCTCCGGCGACTTAGCTCGCCGGAATCGACACCAGGCGCATCATCTAGGTCTGCTCCATCCTAAAATTCCCAAAATCCTTTTGGTCGTCTTGATTTCTAGATGAAATCCAGCTGGAATCCACTCCATTCCAGTCGATGGCTGTCACTAGTAACTCATCGAAGTTCGGGGTTCGAATTTATACGCGCTCTCAGTTTTCTACCGGGAAGTGGGCTGGAATTTTTGTTGTTGGCATTTGGTTCTGACTCAGTTGTTCTACTTCGAGACTTTCAGTCAATTATTTTTTTCTAAAAAACCTATTTGAGTTGGGGTTTTGTCGTGGTTGCGGTTTTCTCCCCGAGCTTTTGGATTCGAATTTCTTTAATTCATCATTATCAACGATAGTCAATTTCGGAAGGTCCATTTCTTAGCCCGCTCTTTTTTATTTTTATCTATCTTGGTGTGTTGAATGATTTGTGAATATGTTGGTGTTATTATGTTTTGATTGGATTCTTGTTGATGTTGATCATGACGTTTTTGATTCAGCTACATTTGGTTTGAGGAATGAATTTGATCATGTTTAATGGGTTGATAAAATTGGAATGGAATTACGAGATTGATAAAATGACGAATTTGGGTTAATGATGGTTTTATTGTTACTTTTTGTTCAACTTTGAATAAACATGGATAATGTTGGTGAACTCGATAGTGTCACGGTTTTAGGTCGCTAATTGGATATGCAAGCGGTAGGTTCGGGTAGCCAAATTTAGGCATGGTGGATTGATGACATGTTTGAAATATGTGTTGGAATGGTTTTGTTTTTTTTATCGCATTTAATTCAATTGTATAATTTGGCCGGGGAATGCCCTGAAGTATATGTATATATTTATTCACCAGGGAATGCCCCGACGTACTATGTTGGCAAAAAATGATCGCGATGAAGGCTCGCGGCATCGGGTAAGGCATTGGAGCTTAGTATAAAATTGGTTTAGACTAGGATTTATATTTTCGTATTTTTTTTATTTTTGGACTGTATAATTGGACTGGACTTTACATTTTGAATTGTTTGGTTTTGTTTATTGTTTGATTATTTTGCGTGCTTTTGTGTGGTTTATACAGTGCATAATGCCAAAATAGTTGATACACTTTACCCAAGCGACCGTGGTTGAACCACGGGATCGAGGGGTGCCTAACACCTTTCCCTCGGTCAACAGAATTCCTTAGCCGGAATCTCTATTCACAAACTAGTTTAAGAGTCAAATGGTTTCGAAAAGGATTTTTCAAAGGTGACTTGACACACTGAATTATGCCAAGTGGCGACTCTAATTTTTGATTGTTAAAAAATAATCCTTTTTCGAAACAAATTTTCATCTTTTGTCACATTAATAATTAAAACCCTTTTCGACCCTTAATAAAACATTTGAATTTTTGGAGTACGCTTAAAAAGGGAAATCAATGATAAGTTTTCAGAATTCGAGCTATTTTTGGAGTCGTATCGGCTTTGTTTGGCATTACGAGTGTATAAGCATTGTTTGTGGTTATTGTTTGTGTTATTTTTGCTTTTGTGCTTTTTCGTGCTCTTTATTTATATTATTTATCCAGTATGTTACCTCTTTATATCTGTCATCATGAGTCCACCCCCCGGCCTTCTTTCTGAAACAAGTCCGTAGTACACGTGTTGTACACAACCTCTAGTTGAGTCACCCTTATTTTAGGGGCAGAGCCGTCGGTGTTATGGAGTAGGTGGAAAGCAAAGCAGCCACTATCGACCATACGCTCCCCTGAACAGCCTTGTTAATGAACCACAATGTAGGTCAACCTTTAGGTCATGCTTATGTGCATCATACGGAGACCTAGCGGGACCCACATGGCCCTTTGTAGGAGACTCACCTCTAAAGCATCCCTACGTGCTAACTGCTGCATTTTTAAGGGTAACGTGGTCATTTGACAGACTGATTTTTGAGAAAAAAAATTATTGTTAGGAATAAGGTGCGTAGGTAAAAACGAAAAAGAAAAACAAAATAGAAAAAAATGAGTCAAAAAGAATGAAAAAAAAAGAAAGAGGAATGTCGTAGTTTATTTTAGAATTCTTTATAGCTTTTGTTCTTCACAATTTAAAAACTCAAAAAGATTTTTTTTTGTACGTTTTGCAAAAACAAAAAAAAAAGAAAAAATAAAAGAAAAAAATTTTGTTTGTCTTTTCTACTTATTTGTCAAAAACAAAAATGTCAAAAAGATTTTTCAGAATTCGAGCTATTTTTGGAGTCGTATTGTCAAAAAGAAAAACAAAATAGAAAAAAATGAGTCAAAAAGAATGAAAAAAAAAGAAAGAGGAATGTCGTAGTTTATTTTCGAATTCTTTATAGATTTTGTTCTTCACAATTCAAAAACTCAAAAAGATTTATTTTTTTTACGTTTTGCAAAAACAAAAAAAAAGAAAAAATAAAAGAAAAAAGTTTTGTTTGCCTTTTCTACTTATTTGTCAAAAACAAAAATGTCAAAAAGATTTTTCTTCATAATTGGCGGTGTCAGTGTCTAGCTAAAAATTCAAAAGTTTTTTTTTTTGTTTGTCTTTGGTAGTGTCTCTTAAGTTAGGGCCACTTTATTAGTTAATCGTTAATTTTCCAATTTGGATGAACTACGCAAGATCTGATTCATGTACAACATGATACGTAGGCAACCTAATTTTGGGTTCGATCTAATCATTTTGTTTTGTTGTTTCTCATTATTTTTCCTCTTTTAAAGAAAAACAAAAGCCAGAAAGAATGATAAAATAAAGGTAGATAACGGAAAAAACATAGAGATGGACACGAAAAAGAAAATATAATAATAATAATAATAAGTGTAGATAAAAAATTTGTGTAGACAAATATTAGGATGATGTTAAAATGACCTCGCTACCCTCAAAAGCTGGTAGAAATGAACATGAAGTTAGGACAATTTTACCAATGTGAATCCCATGCTTGCTGTATGCCCTAATCTTAATGGATGTCGTCTTTGATGAGCATGTTCTTTCAGATAACAGTAGTAGGTTTGCAGCACTCTGGCTAGTCACCCATACTTCACCAGATCCAAAGCAAAGCTCGCCATGGCTAGCAGGGAGATTGAAAATTCGCTCATTGACCCGGATTAGGATCACAGGGAAGAAAGTTCTGAACACAATGATGAGGTAGTAAGGCTCAGGCAACAATTGATAGATTTACACAGGGCATGGGTCAGCGGAATGCCTCCTCCTCCGCTCCCTGAAGGTCTTAGGAATATCTCTAACTGCCCACCGCTCTCTCAAGTGCAATTCTCTGCTCCTACTGACTCACCTGAACACGCGCCAGGATTCACTCCACGACATTATTATCCTGGCAGTTCTGGTGTGCCCTTGGCAGCTCCCCAATCAAGACCAGCTGCTCATCCAGCCCACCGATCACACCGGTATTCGTGCCTCCACCACCACGTGAAACCCCCATATATGCTGTGCGTCCCACAATGAGGCTTCCTAGGTATGCCAGTGAGCCAGTACTAAAGGTTTCAGATAGTCAGTATTATACCCCAGAGCCTACTTTGCAAATGAATGAACCGTACGGGTACACTCATCCACCTGCATTTACATTTGATACGAAGAAACCTATCGCAGCAGAGAAACAGGATATCATAGCCCGAAAATTGAAAAGTTTAGAACAAGCTATGAGGAATTTGCAAGGAATCGGAGATTATAGGAGTGTTTCCTATAAAGATCTTTCCATGTTCCCAGATAGCAACCTTCCCCCTGGTTTTAAGATGCCTAAGTTTAAGAAGCATGCAGGACATGTTGATCCTGTGGCACACTTAAGACGTTATTGCAACCAGTTCAGGGCTGCAGGAGGAAAGGAAGAACTGCTCATGGCCTTCTTTGGCGAGAGTCTTTTAGATCTGGCCTCAGAATGGTTTATCGATTGAGACATCGATAAATGGAACAACTGGGAAGATTTGTCTTCTGAATTCGTTCAACATTTTTAGTATAACATCGACCTGATCCCAGAAAAAAATCCTTGGTCAACATGAAGAAAAAGAGCACCGAAGGTTTTAGGGAATATGCGATAAGGTGGAGTGAACAGGCCGCCAGGGTAAAGCCTCCAATGAAAGCAAGTAAATTGGTAGAAGTTTTCATTCAAGCGCAGGATAAGACCTATTTTCAACATTTACTGCCAGCAATGGGAAAATCTTTTATGGAAGTTCTCAAAATGGGGGAGATGATAGAGGATGGAATTAAGACTGGTTGAATAGTGAGTTTTGCCGCATTAAAAGCCACCACACAAGCGATTCAAGGTGGATCTGGCGCATTTGGAGGTAAAAAGAAGGAAGAGGACGTGGCGACTGTCGTAGCTAAAACTCATTCCTATCCCAAAAGACCACCTCGCCCCTATCCCCAATCCCAAGCCCAAGTCTACACCCAAGCTCCATTTATTCCTCCCCACCATTACTACCCTCCACAAAACCCTTTATATTCTACTCCACCACCATCATACCCAGTATATAGTGTGTAGCCATATGCCCAAACCCCTTCTTACCCGTAATGGCGCGCGCAAGCTCCACAAAATCGCCTCTTTGCTCCACCAAATTACCAAAACCCCTCCAGACCCAGTTTTCAGCCTAGGCTCGAGTATAAGAAGGAGAAGGCGGTTAAAAATCAATTCACACCTCTTGGGGAGTCATATGCTAGCTTATTTGATAGGTTGAGAATTTTGAAGGTTTTAAGCCCAATTCAAGGAAGTCTTTCAAATCCACCGCCGAGGAATGTCGATTATTCTTTAAGGTGTGTGTATTGTTTTGATATGCCAGGCCATGATATCGAGAAATACTGGCATTTAAAGAGAGCTGTCCAAGATTTAATTGACACAAATCAGATGTTGGTCCAGGCCCCGGAGGGTCCAAACATTAACCAAAATCCGCTGCCAACTCATGGTGAAGCCAATATGTTAGAATTGATATATAAAGAGAAAGAGTATTCGAGGGTTTATAAGCCTATTGTCAAGATACAGACCACTGAAGAGAAAACGGTAAACGTAGCAGAGTCTTTGAAAGCAATATCATTGAGCCAGGAAGGAATGAGGGAAGATAAAGCCCAAGAAAGCATAAAGAAATCCTTGATCACAGTCCAGGGCGCCGGAAGGCATGTTGATTTAAGTCAGGATAAACCTAAGTTGACAGTGGTGGGAGCTCTGAGTCAGCCCATCTTGACGGTAAAAGGAGCACTGAAAGCACCTATTGTCCTCAAATCAGTGACCCAACCTCCGATAGTTGATACGAAAAGGATTCCCTGGAATTATGGGTGGAATGTGATGACCTATCAAGGGAAAGAAGTTGTGGAAGATGTAGATGAGGTAAGGGGTTTGACTAGGTCAGGAAGATGTTTCGTGCCTGAAAGCTTAAGAAAGTCCAAGCCAACGGTGAGTGGACCATCATCTATCAAAAATCCTATCACCGAAGAAGTAGCCAAAGAATTTTTGAAAAATATGAAATTTCCAAAGTATTCAATATTAGACCAGTTGAAGAAAACCCCTGCTCAAATTTCCCTTTTATCTTTGTTGTTGCACTCCAAGGAGCATCGTGATGTTTTACTAAAGGTACTAAATGAAGCATATGTTCCAAGGGATATTACAATCAACCAACTTGAGAAAATGGTTGAAAAAATCTTTGAGGTCAATCGGATCAGCTTTTCTAACGATGAATTTCCTGTTGAAGGTATAGGGCATAACCGGGGCCTTTACATTACAGTGAAGTATGAAGATTTCTACGTCACTCATGTTATGATTGATGGAGGTTAAGGTGCAAATATCTGCCCTATTTCCACTTTGCAAAAGTTGAATATTGGTGCTGACAGGATCAGGCCCAACAATGTATGTGTTAGGGCTTTCGATGGTGCGAAATCAAATTCCATTGGCAAAATAGAACTAATGTTGACCATAGGGCCTGTTGAGTTTGCCATATAGTTTTAAGTATTGAATGTAGACTCCTCTTACAATCTGTTTTTGGGAAGGCCGTGGATCCACAAAGCCAAGGCGGTTGCATTTACAATGCACCAAATGATTAAGTTTGAGCATGACAGGCTAGAAGTAGTTATTCATGGTGAAGGAGATTTGTCAACCTACGAAGATTCTCCCTTGTCTCTTATTGAAGCAAATAACGTAGAGAAGACATTCATCTATCAAATTTTTGATACAGTGCCAGTGAATCGTATCCTTGAATGGCAGGCTATACCGAGATCGTAATTGTCTTTTGCTTCTATTATGATGGTGAGTGAACTTTGGAACTACAGATTTAAGCCAGTAAAGGGTTTGGGAGTGTCTCTGCACGGTATAGTTCATCCCATATGTCCAAGTGAGAATGTGGGCGTGTTTGGTCTAGGATTTGAGCCAACAACAGATGATCTGAAAAAAGCCAAGGGAAGGAAAAACGAAACATGGTTACTCCCTCGCCCAATGACACTACTCAGTGAATCATTTATTAAGGGCGGTGTCACGAAGCATGTGGAATTTAAGGTTGAATTGGTTGATGACTTCCAGAACCTTTGTATTGAAGTTGATATGGTAGAAGCAGGAGAAGGTACCAGTATAGCAGACGTGCAATTCATAGGTCCAGCTGTCCGGCTCAATAATTGGGAAGTCACTCCTCTCCACGTCAGGAGGGAGTTTTGGTAGTTTATTTTATTTTTATTTCTATTTATCCAAGTAATTTTAGGGTTGTAATTCAGCTTTTAGTTTGCTTATGTTATGTTGGCATCTGTGTTTAAACCCTTCTATCTTTTTATTTAATGAAATGCAATGTCCCTTTGGCTTTGTGTCTAATATATTTTGTTTTTCTTTTCTTACACAGTTTTCTTTATGCTTATTCTAATGACATGACATGCATGCAAAATTTTTAGCATGATCTTAAAATCCAAACTAATCAAGATATAATGAAGCAGGATGGGGAATATGATGAAAAAAAAGCACTAGAAGAAATAAGCAAAGAGTTGGAATATTTTGAAGACAAACTGAATCCTAATTTGAATGAGACTGAGCCAATAAATCTAGGGGATCAAGAAGATGTTAGGGAAACTAAAATCAGTGTACATGTTTTGCCACAGCTAAAAGATGAAATGATTCAAGCATTAATGGATTATAAGGATGTTTTTGCATGGTCTTATGATGATATGCCTAGTTTAAGCACTGAATTAGTGGCTCATAAATTTCCAACTAATCCCGCATTCCCTCCTGTCAAGCAGACGTTGAGGAAGTTTAAAACGGATATAATTATTAAAATTAAAGAGGAAATCATGAAAAAACTTGAAGCCAAAGTAATTCGAGTGGCTTGCTATCCCATGTGGTTATCCAATGTTGTTCCCGTACCAAAGAAAGATGGCAAAATTCGAGTGTGTGTTGATTACCATGATTTAAATAGAGCAAGTTTGAAATATGATTTTCCACTGCCCAACATCCACATTTTACTAAACAACTGTGTTAAACACGAGGTTGCCTTTTTTGTGGATTGCTATGTCGGATATCACCAGATCATTATGAATGACGACGATGCAGAGATGACGTCTTTTATCACACCATGGGGAACTTATTATTATCAAGTGATGCCGTTTGGTTTGAAGAATGCTGGAGCAATGTACATGAGAGACATGACCACTATGTTTCATGATATGATGCATAAGGAGATTGAGGTCTACGTGGACGATGTGATTATTAAGTCAAAAAGTCATGCCGACTATGTTAATGATTTAAGAAAGTTCTTTGAAAGACTTTGCAGGTATAATCTCAAACTCAACCTAACAAAATGTGTATTTGGAGTTCCATCTGGAAAGATGTTGGGGTTTGTAGTCAGCCATCGGGGAATTGAATTGGATCCCTCAAAAATCAAAGCCATTCAGGATTTGCCCCCGCCCAAGAATAGAACAGAGGTGATGAGTTTGCTTGGTAGACTGAACTACATTAGTAGGTTTATTGCTCAACTCACAACCACTTGTGAGCCCATATTCAAGTTGTTGAAAAAGAGTGTTGCAGTAAAATGGACTAAAGAATGTCAGGAAACGTTCGACCGAATCAAAAGATATTTGTCAAATCCGCCCGTGCTGGTACCCCCAGAGCCTGTTAGGCCTTTGATCTTATATTTATCAATCATGGACAATTCTTTTGGTTGTGTCCTGGGTCAACATGATGTCACAGGCAAAAAGGAGCAGGCTATTTATTATCTTAGCAAGAAGTTCACCGCATATGAGGCTAGGTATACTCTTCTTGAAAGGACGTGTTGTGCCCTAACTTGGGTAGCATAGAAGCTGAAGCATTATCTCTCATCCTATACTACTTATCTCATCTCTCGCATGGATCCTTTGAAGTATATCTTTAAGAAGCCTATGCCGACAGGTCAATTAGCAAAGTGGAAAATACTGCTTACTGAGTTCGACATTGTATATGTGACTCGAACTACCATGAAAACCCAAGCCTTGGCAGATCATCTTGCTAAGAATCCCATCGATGAAGAGTACGAGCCGTTAAATACATATTTTCCTGATGAAGAAGTATGGTGTGTCGATGAAGTCGTTATAGATGCTAATCTAGGTGGGAGGTTATTTTTTGATGGAGCTATCAATATGAAAGGAGTCGGAATAGGTGTAGTTCTTATCTCTGAATCAGGACAACATTTCCCAGTAATAGCACAACTTCGATTCTACTGTACTAATAATATGGCATAGTATGAAGCCTGCATTCTTGGTTTGAGGTTAGCTGTTGATATGGGAGTCCAGGAATTATTAGCGTTGGGAGATTTGGATTTGCTTGTCCATCAAATTCAAGGCGATTGAGAGATGCGAGATTTGAAGCTCATCCCATATCGACAATGCTTGTAGGAGCTATGTCAATGGTTTATGTTAGTAAAATTTAGGTATATTCCAAGGATTCGCAATGAAATTGCTGATGCTTTAGCCACTCTGTCTTCAATGCTCCAACATCCTAATAAAGCCTACATCGATCCAGTGCATATACAGAGTCATAATCAGCATGCTTACTATAATGCGGTTGAAGAAGAGCTCGATGGAGAACCCTGGTTCTTGGATATCAAGCGGTACATTCAGTCAGGAGAATACCCAGCATATGCCACCAACGATCAAAAGAGGACTATTAGGCGTTTGGCTAGTGGATTTTTCTTAAGTGGGGGAATCTTGTATAAGAGGACCCCAGATCTGAGACTTTTAAGGTGTGTAGATACAAAAGAAGCCTCGGCAATCATGGTTGAAATACACTCTGGAGTATGCGGGTCGCATATGAACGGTCATGTCTTGTCAAAGAAGATTCTTTGAGCAGGTTATTACTGGCTTACTATGGAAAGGGATTCTATTCAATTTGTTCGAAAGTGTCATCAATGTCAGGTATACGGTGATCTGATATGTTCTCCTTCCATTGAGTTGCATGAAATGGCCGCTCCATGGCCGTTCGTGGCTTGGGGAATGGATGTGATTGGACCGATTGAGCCAAAGGCATCAAATGGGCATAGATTCTATTTGGTAGCCATTGACTACTTCACAAAGTGGGTAGAAGCGGTAACTTTCAAGTCAATGACAAAGAAGTCTGTGGTAGATTTTGTTCATGCCAATATCATTTGTAGATTTGGAATTCCTAAGAAGATCATTACAGACAATGCTGCCAATCTCAATAGTCATTTGATGCAAGAAGTATGTGTACAGTTTAAGATTGCACATCGAAATTCTACTCCATATCTCCCAAAGGCCAATGGCGCTGTAGAAGCCGCCAATAAGAATATAAAAAAGATACTGCGAAAGATGGTACAAGGATCTAGACAGTGGCATGAAAAGTTGCCATTTGCATTGCTAGGTTATCGCACCACTGTTTGTACTTCAATAGGAGCAACTCCAGATTTGTTAGTGTATGGGACAGAAGTAGTCATCCCTGCAGAAGTTGAAATTCCCTCTCTCTGAGTCATTGTAGAAGCAAAGATTAATGATGACGAATGGGTAAAAACCTGACTGGAACACTTGAGTTTGATCTAGGAAAAAAACCTAACGTTTATGTGTCATGGTCAATTGTATCAGAGGAGGATGGCTCGAGCGTATAACAAAAAGGTACATCCCAAAAAATTTGAAGTTGGTCAGTTAGTATTGAGATGTATCCTTCCTCACCAGATTGAAGCGAAAGGCAAGTTCTCCCCTAACTGGCAAGGTCCCTTCTTTGTGAAGAAAGTGTTGCCTAATGGAGCCTTATATTTGACAGATATTGAAGGGAAAATGGCAGAAATGGCTATCAATGCTGATGCGGTCAAAAGATATTATGTATGATATTTGATCCTTTGTTGATTTTATTGCATGTTTAGTACTTGCATTTTTGAAAATTGACATGATGAAGGCATTTTATTCTTCTATCCAAACATGGTGTCATCCTTTGTTTACCCATTTGAGCTTCGTTTTATTTTTCTTTCATATCCCTCTTTTGGAATCAAAATAGAGTCAAAGATAAATGTCAAGAAAATAAGAATAAAAAAAAGAGTTCGAAAATAAAATTAAAAAAAATCAAAATCAAAATTAAATCAAAAGAAAGAACGAGCTGATGGAACTAAGTCCGACCTGATTCTCCTCTCTCAGGAGTGAGATACGTAGTCTGCCCTATTTCGGGTTCGGTCCAACCAAATAAAGATTTAAGATTCACCCAGTCAACAAAATTGGGGCATGAGTTAATGTGTTGTTTGAGTCGATTCCAAAAGTTGTAAGTCCCACCCCACTTCAAGTATCATTTGAGCCCCTTACCATCTTTTCTAACCTTAACCAAAAGCCAAGTTACAACCAAAGAAAGTCCTTCAGATCAACTTTTGATAATGTTAAGGCTAAGCATGCAATGGATATTGATGATACATTGTGAAGTACCACTTGTCTCCCTCAGCATAAGAAATCAGGAAAGAAATACAAAAATGAGAGAGTCTTATAGGTGAAAACCCCCGTGGGCATCATAAGGCGATGGTGAGTTGAGAGAAAATGAAAATGAGAGAGTCTTATTGGTGAAAACCCCCGTGGACATCATAAGGCAATGGTGAGTTGAGAGAAAATGAAAATGAGAGAGTCTTCTTGGTGAAAACCTTTGCAGGAACCATAAGGCGATGGTGAGAGGAGAGAAATAAAAATGAGAGAGTCTTATTGGTGAAAACCCTCACGGACACCGTAAGGCGATGGAAAGTTCAAGAGAAAAGTGAAAAGTGAGAAGAAATAGATTTGTTGGCGAAAGTCTTTTAAGATGTGGTGAATCGAATGTGATGTATGAGTCCAATGGATTTGAAGAAGCGGCTCAGCGGCAAAAGGTATGAACTCAACAACAAATGGGGAGTCTGGATAGGAAGATCAGGCAGCTCAATCCAAAATACATGTCATACACATTGGAGTTGGTTGTCATATTCAGATAAGTTTTCTTTTTGAATATGGGACATTGCCCTTTTCTCTCATTTACATATTCATGCTTTTTGTCTTTTTATGGCATTTATCAAAATAAAAGTCACCATCATTTCTTTACATTTCAAGTCAAGTCTATGTCAAAACAAGCGAGAAAGGATTTTAAAATTTACTACCAGTCTTTACAATTATATGAGGAAAAGCCAAGGAACAGCACAGGAAGAAATATGATCGTAATTCAACACGAAGCAAAGGAAGGCTATCAACCGATAGGCTATTGGATTCGTAGAAACATTCAGATTTGGGGGAAAAAGTGCACCTCAGGCGCATGGTAAAATGGAAACCCGTTGTTTGAGTCAGAACTCATTTCCCTCAATCTGGGTCTAGGTCAATATGCGGCAAGACAGGGCAAGTGTTAGCGATTTAGAACAAAGATGAAAGGAACGAGAGTTGGGCAGATACCTGAAAAGCCAAGATCTGCAAGCCACCACTAAGTTTTTAACTGACAAATTTTCTTTGTTGAAACAGGGGAAAATTCGTTTTACTTGATTCAGCTACCATTAGAATTGCACATCCATGAGATTTTACTTTCAGTTCAGGACCCTTCTGAAAAATGGAAATTTACTTTCAGTTCAGGACCCTCCTGAAAAATGGGATTTTACTTTATGTTCAGGACCCTCCTGAAAAATGGGATTTTACTTTCTGTTCAGGACCCTACTGAAAAATGGGATTTTACTTTATGCGCAGGACCTCCTGAAAATGGGATTTTAATTTCTATTTCGGACCCTCCTAAAAAAAGGGATTTTACTTTCTGTTCAGGACCTTACTGAAAAATGGGATTTTACTTTCTGCTCAGGACCCTCCTGAAAAATGGGATTTTAAGTTATGCACAGGACCCTCCTGAAAAATGGGATTTTACTTTCTGCTCAGGACCCTGCTGAAAAATGGGATTTTAATTTCTACTCAGGACCCTCCTGAAAAATGGGATTTTACTTTCTGTTCAGGACCCTCCTGAAAAATGGGATTTTACATTCTGCTCAGGACCCTCATGAAAAATGGGATTTTACTTTCTGTTCAGGACCCTCCTGAAAAATGGGATTTTACTTTTTGTTCAGGATTTTATTTTCTATTTAGGACCATCCTGAAAAATGGAAAATTATTTTATGTTCAGGACCCTCCTGAAAAATGGGAATTTACTTTCTACTCAGGACCCTTCTGAAAAATGGGATTTTACTTTATGTTCAGTACCTCCGAAAAAATGGGATTTTACTTTATGTTCAGGACCCTCCTGAAAAATGGGATTCTAGTTTATGCTCAGGACCCTCCTTAAAAACGGGATTTTACTTTATACTCAGGACCCTCCTGAAAAATGGGATTTTACTTTATGCTCAGGACCCTCCCGAAAAATGAGATATTACTTTATGTTCAGTATCTTTCTGAAAAATTGGATTTTACTTTCTGTTCAGGTCCCACCTGAAAAATGAGATTTTACTTTCTGTTCCGGACACTCCTGAAAAACGAGATTTTGCTTTATGCTCCGGACCCTCATGAAAAATGGGATTTTACTTTATGCTGAGGACCCTCATGAAAATTGAAATTTTACTTTATGCTTGGGACCCCCCTGAAAATGGGATTTTACTTTATGTTCAGGACCCTCCTGAAAAATGGGATTTTACTTTATGCGTAGGACCCTCCTGAAAAATGGGATTTTACTTTCTGCTCTAGACCCTCCTAAAAAATGGGATTTTACTTTCTGCTCAAGACCCTCCTGAAAAATAGGATTTTAATTTCTGCTCAGGACCCTCCTGAAAAATGGGATTTTACTTTCTGTTTAGGACCCTCCTGAAAAATGGGATTTTACTTTCTGCTCAGGACCCTCCTGAAAAATGGGAATTTTACTTTCTACTCAGGACCCTCCTGAAAAATGGGATTTTAATTTCTATTCAGGACCCTCCTAAAAAAAGGAATTTTACTTTTTGCACAGGACCCTCCTAAAAAACGGGATTTTACTTTATGCATAGGACCCTCCAGAAAAATGGAATTTTACTTTCTGCTCAGGACCCTCCTGAAAAATGGAATTTTACTTTCTACACAGGACCCTCCTGAAAAATGGGATTTTAATTTCTGTTCAGGACCCTCCTGAAAAATGGGATTTTTTACTTTCTGTTCACGACCCTTCTGCAAAATGGGATTTTACTTTATGCGCAGGACCCTCCTAAAAAATGGGATTTAACTTTCTACTCAGGACCCTTCTGAAAAATGAGATTTTACTTTCTGTTTAGGACCCTCCTGAAAAATGAGATTTTACTTTTTTTTCAGGTATTTTACTTTCTGTTTAGGATCCTCCTGAAAAATGGAAAATTATTTTATGTTCAGGACCCTCCTGAAATATGAGAACTTACTTTCTGCTCAGGACCCTCTTGAAAAATGGGAATTTAGTTTATGTTTAGGATCTCCGAGAAAATGGGATTTTACTTTATATTCAGGACCCCCCTGAAAAATGGGATTCTACTTTATGCTCAGGACCCTCCTGAAAAATGGGATTTTACTTTATGCTCAGGACGCTCCTTAAAAATGGGATTTAACTTTATGCTCAGGACCCTCCCGAAAAATGAGATTTTACTTTATGTTCAGGACCCTCCTGAAAAATGAGATTCTACTTTATGTTCAGGACCCTCCTGTAAAATGGGATTTTACTTTATGCTCAGGACCCTCCTGAACAATGGGATTTTACTTTATGCTCAGGCCCCTCCCGAAAAATGATATTTTACTTCCTGTTCAGGACCCTTCTGAAAAATTGGATTTTACTTTCTATTCAGGACCCTCCTGAAAAACGAGATTTTACTTTCTGTTCAGGACCCTCCTGAAAAACGGGATTTTACTTTATGCTCAAGACCCTCACGAAAATTAGGATTTTACTTTATGCTCAGGACCCCCCTGAAAATGGAATTTTACTTTATGTTTAGGACCCTCCTGGAAAATGGGATTTTAGTTTATGTTTAGGACCCTCCTGAAAAATGGGATTTTATTTTTTGTTCAGGACCCTCCTGAAAAATGGGATTTTACTTTATGCGCAGGACCCTCCTTAAAAATGGGATTTTATGTTCTGCTCAGGACCCTCTTGAAAAATGGGATTTTACTTTCTGCTCAGGACCCTCCTGAAAAATGGGATTTTAATTTCTATTCAGGACCCTTCTGAAAAAAGGGATTTTACTTTCTGCTCAGGACCCTCCTGAAAAATGGGATTTTACCTTATGGACAGGACCCTCCTGAAAAATGGGATTTTACTTTATGCTCAGGACCATCCTGAAAAATGGGATTTTACTTTCTGCTCAGGACCATCCTGAAAAATATTATTTTTACTTTCTGCTCAGGACCCTCCTGAAAATGGGATTTTACTTTCTGTTCAGGACCCTCCTGTAAAATGGTATTTTACTTTATGCGCAGGACCCTCATAAAAAATGAGATTTTACTTTCTGTGCCGGACCCTCCTGAAAAATGGGATTTTACTTTCTTTTCAGGACCCTCTTGAAAAATGGGATTTTACTTTTTGTTCAAGGATTTTACTTTCTGTTTAGGAACCTCCTGAAAATTGGAAAATTATTTTATGTTCAGGTCCCTCCTGAAAAATGAGAATTTACTTTCTGCTCAGGACCCTCCTGAAAAATGGGATTTTACTTTATGTTCAGGACCTCTGGAAAAATGAGATTTTACTTTATGTTCAGGACCCTCCTGAAAAATGAGATTCTACTTTATGTTCTGGACCCTCCTGAAAAATGGGATTTTACTTTATGCTCAGGACCCTCCTGAAAAATGGGATTTTATTTTATGCTAGGACCCTCCTGAAAAATGGGATTTTACTTTATCCTCAGGACCCTCCCGGAAAATGAGATTTTACTTTATGTTCAGGACCCTTCTAAAAAATTGGATTTTACTTTCTGTTCAGGACCCTCCTGAAAAATGAGATTTTACTTTCTGTTCAGGACCCTCCTGAAAAACGGGATTTTACTTTATGCTCAGGACCCTCACGAATATTTGGATTTTACTTTATGCTCAGGACCCCCCTGAAAATGGGATTTTACTTTATGTTTAGGACCCTCCTGAAAAATGGGATTTTACTTTATGTTCAGGACCTTCCTGAAAAATGGAATTTTACTTTCTGTTCAGGACCCCCCTAAAAAATGGGATTTTACTTTATGCGCAGGACCCTCCTGAAAAATGGGATTTTACTTTCTGCTCAGTACCCTCCTGAGAAATGGGATTTTACTTTCTGCTCAGGACCCTCCTAAAAAATGGGATTTTAATTTCTACTCAGGACCCTCCTGAAAAATGGGATTTTACTTTCTGTTCTGGACCCTCCTGAAAAATGGGATTTTATTTTCTGCTCAGGACCCTCCTGAAAAATGGGATTTTAATTTCTATTCAGGACCCTCCTAAAAAAAGGGATTTTACTTTCTGTTCAAGACTTTCCTGAAAAATGAGATTTTACTTTATGCACAGAACCCTCCTGAAAAATGGGATTTTACTTTATGCACAGGACCCTCCTGAAAAATGGGATTTTACTTTCTGCTCAGGATCCTCCTGAAAAATGGGATTTTAATTTATGTTCAGGACCCTCCTGAAAAATGGGATTTTACTTTCTGCTCAGTCCCCTCCTGAAAAATGGGATCTTGAAATAAACATAAGATAATCTATGACTTTGGCTCTGATACCATGTATAGAATAGAAGAAGAAAGGTATATTTAGGAAACCTTCTGCTAGGCTAAGATCATTAACTAAAATCGAAGATTCAACTTAAAAGAGGAAGCTAGAAAGGTCAAGGAAAATATTAAAAGAGAGAACTTTGGAAGAAGTTTACTTAATATACTTTGTATTAGATTTGGTTTTGGATGGTTACAAATGCCTAATGTCATCTCTTATTTACAGTTGTGTAGGGATGATTCTAGATACAAAAAATCTAGAGTGTTCTATTGTAACACCCCGCATTTTGGGCTAGAATGAAAACCATCATTTCTATGTGTAGATGATCTGAAAGCCATAAGTCCTATGAAAATTTTTCATGTTAATCAATTATGTAGTGTGGAAAGTTGTATGAGCTTTCCGTCGATATAAGATTTTCCCAAATTCGATACCCGGGCAAGATGTTATGGCTAATTTAAGTCCTAGTCATAAAACACCGTCATTTTAGTGTTTGGAACGTCGCGGAGGGGGTCTATTTAGCAATGGTCAAATTTCAGTAGCCTAGCACGATTGTGGAGTGTCGCGCTTAAGTTTCAGGTCCCAATCAGTGGGACAACGCGATGGCTCTGCGTCGCGGTGACCCTAAAAATCCCATTTGTCAATTTCTAGTGAGCCACCGCGATAGTGGCGCGTCGCATTGGCCCATAAAATTGGACTCCCAGTTATATTTTATTCCATCTAATTAAGGGTATATTGGATATTTTCCATCCCTTATATGGTTAAACACGGGATTATACTCTCAAGTGACCACATTATTCATATTTTCATCAAAAATTCACAAGAAACTCTCTTTAGGGTTTCAAACTAAAAACCCAAATATCTTAAGATTTCACCGTGGGTTTGCAATAATTCTTTGAGATTCGAAATTCCCATTGCAAGGGCTACAAGAAGCACCCATCAATTGTTCTAATAGAATCCCGAAAGCATGAGTTCATTCAAGAGCCATAAACTAAGGTACACGAGGTTTTCCTAAAATCTCATGGGCATAGAAATCATGTTTTTAAGAAAAGGGTTTCGGATTTATGAATATATTCATGTTTTAGAAGTGTTGATGATATTTTTTTGGTCTTTAGGCCTTCCCCCAAATTTATTTGAAATTATATATATATATATATGTAAGCATGTATTTTAAGGTTGATGATTGAATTGAGAGCATGATTCATGAAAAATCCCTCTCTTGTGATGATTTTCATTCACTTATGATATACTATGAAATCATTTGAATGCATCTTGAAAAGCATGTTATGAAATGTCTTGAATAATCTTATATTTAGATTATAATTTTGATTCCAAAAGAGAGGGTTATTTATGTTGATGAATGTTGAACATAATCGTATAATGAGAAGAGTTGCATGGTTTGTTAAAGATTACATGACCACCACTTGTTTATTGAAAGGATGGAAATTTTTCATAGTTTTGACTTATGTTTTCAGAACATGAATTCTCTTTGTTAAATTGCATGTTTAGGTGGTCTGAACTATGATTTAATGAAAGATCATGCTTAATGCTTTATGGCTCAGAAAACATGACTTGCAAGTCTTGGTATGACGATACCAAAATAGACAATACCATAACAGACCCAGACAAACATAGAAACCAGATTTTTCATGACTTAAGATTTCAGAATGATATATGTTTAAAAATGGATAAAAATTGGGTATAAAGAGATTTTAGGTGGTTCGACGAAGAAGGCACGAGTTTAGACAACTCACTTCCAAAAACCGTAATTTGCCGAACTGGGTATATTATATTACGTTGGCCTAGTGACCTGTGGGGTATTAGACTCAGACACTCTAACCCTTATGACACATTGGGTTGGGGGCTTCCCCGCCGAGTCAATGGTGGACTCCATATAACCCATGGGATTTTATACTTGTAGGGCTGTACCACCTAACTCAGAAGTAATACAAAGATCAGAGACTGCATTGACAGAAAGGTTTTATGATTATCAAAGATGCCCATGTGTTTTGGAATTTATATCATATATGATGTTTTATGACTAGCTCTCAATTATTTTATTTATATTAAAATCTTTATTTTAAATTGCTTTGCATAACGGTACATCTGTATTGATCCCCTGCCTTCCAAGGTCTTAGGTACAATCTAGGGGTCCTGATAAGTAGTACATTTCTTCATATAGAAGTGCGAAGTACAGTTGGTGAGCCTTCTATATTTCAGAAGGCCTATTTACTTTCCAACATTTATCATTAGTTATGATTTTGGTCTACTGGGGGCCTTGTCCCAGTTTTCAGACAGTTGTTATAAATTATGTAGTGGAGATTTCGCAGACGGTTTTCAGATGTTGTTAGTTGGCATTGGATTCTATTCCTTATTGTTTAAACTAAATCTAGAATATGGCCATGTTTAGTAGAATGTATTTCCGCATCTTCTTTTATTATATGAATGTTTTGCATGATTACCAGACAGGAGAGGGTGTCCTGGCCTTCATGGTTCGGAATGTTCGTCACGACCAGGGCCCCGGTTCTGGTCGTGACATCTATGATCTTCCACAAAAATCTCGTTCAAATATCTAGAACCATCTAATATCTAGATCTTTCCTAAATATACATATCAAATAACTATACTATCCTTTTCTAGATTATTCGAGATAGAATTACCTAAAATATCTAGATATTTCTTCACTATGATTATTCTAGAAATTACACTAAATAGTCTAAAAATTTTACTAGAAAATCTATGCTATCCAAAAAATCAACTTTAATATTTTTCACACTCCCCCTTAAAGTTATTTTTTGAAAGCTACCCTAAACTTGTTGCGGAAGAGCTTAATCGAATATTTTGAGCATGCCTTGGTGAAGATCTCAAAAATATTTTCTCAATTCCTCTTCATTCTTGATATGATAAAGGCTTCCCGTCAGTAATTGAGCCTTCAAAGAAATATGAATACTTATTGACAAAATTTTCATCCTAACAGGTTAGCTTGATAATATTTTTTTTGTGGTTTTTGTTAAATGTCTCCTTGTTCAATTTTCAAGCTCCCCCTTCCTCTTAACTTCCCGACAGTTGTACTATCTGGACAAACATCTTTGATTGATAAGTTGGTACTCCAGTAATCAAGATCTTGGAACATGCTCCTTCTGACGCAACTCCATGATACAAGGAGGTTTCATCTATACCATTATCCTCAATTGATTTGATGACGATCCGATCATCAATTTTTCGTGAAGCCTCGGTACCATAATAGGAACCACCACTAGATTTCCTATCTAGTTCTTCAATCATATTGTATGTCTCTCCATCTGAAATTGTGACTTTAATTTCAACGCCTTCATCTGTTTGACCTTTAGCTTCTTTATCAGCTTCCAGTATTTCCTCTAAGCCAGCGATTGGCCTTGAAACAATAAATGATTGATCAGAGACTTTAACTTCTACTACATCTTCTTTAATGCTTTCTCTGATAAATTCATTATCAGCATATAGAGTTTCATACACCATCTGTCCATAATCTACTTCAATATCCTCCACATCTAGACTTTTATTACGATTTTTAGGATCTGCTTCTTTGATTTCCTTGATAGCAACTGCCACGTCTAAAATTGGAACGTCTTCAGTATCATCTTGCTTCTTATCAATGACCTCCTTTTCCATATGATGAACTATATTTTATTCGATCTAATCTCTTTCCAAATTTATGAAAGCCAAGGCATTTATTACTCGGCTCTCAGCTTCTAGGCATCTTTTTCCAGCCTTCTTCTTCTTCAATAACTTTTTCCATTAGAACCATGTTTCTCTCTATGGCTTGACAATATCTCCCAATGTGTCCTACTTTACCACACCGATAACACCTAAGAGGCCTTTTACCATAATTGTCATAAAAATCTTCCTTCTTTCCAGGTGAGCTTGAACCACCAAAGAATCGAGAGTGAAGCATATCTCTTGTCTTTCCTCTAACATTCCTCTTGTCAGCTACAAGAGTATTTCCTTCCCTTTCTTAGACAAATTCACCAGCCAATTGTTTGGCTAGTAACTCTTGTGACGATAAAAAATTCTCAAAATCCTCCAAAGATAATTGTTGAGCCCATCCTTGAATCGATGTCACAAAGGGAATATATTCTGGCTTCAAACCATGAATAATATTTCTTCTTATTCGTGTTTCAGATATAGTCTCATCCGAAATTAATAAATAGATGTCAAAACATAAATTTTTAATCATTAAGAAATACTCGGCAATAGAAAGATTACCTTGATTGGCATTAGCAAATCATTCTCCAATATCTGTAGCCGAGCTTCATTCTTCTTGTTGAATAGATGATCGAGAGTCCTCCATATTTCATGAGATGATTTACATCTTATGATGTGGTCAAATAAATTGGAGGAGATAGACCTCTTCATTATGAACTCTTCCTTTGCATTAATCTTCTTCCACTTCTTGTATGCACTACTTTTCTCCGATCCGTCGTCCGGAGGATTTTTGTTACTCCCATTAAAAGTATCCCAAAAATCCTATCCCACAAGGTATGATTCCAAACAAATGTTCCATACCTTGTCATTGGAATGATTCAACAACTCCATTCCCAGTCCATTAATACGACCGCTAAAATCCATTCGCACAAACCAGTTGAATCAACCACAAACCCGATCATCAAATAAACACAAGCTAATCTACGACTTTGGCTCTGATACCATGCAGAGAATAGTAAAAGAAAGGTATATTTAGGAAAAACTCTGCTAGCCCAAGATCGTTAACTAAAATCGGAAGATTCAACTAAGAAGAGGAGGCGAAGAAAAATATTAAAAGAGAGAACTTTGGAAGAAGACTACTTAATATGCTTTGTATTGGATTTGTTTTTGGATGGTTACAAATGCCTAATGTCATCCCCTATTTATACTTTTGTAGGGATGATTTTAGATACTAAAAATCTAGAGTGTTCTACGTTCTTCCACAAAAATCTCCCCCAAATATTTAGCACCATCTAATATCTAGATCTTTCCTAAATACACATATCAAATAACTATACTATCTTTTTCTTGATTATTATACATAGAATTACCTAAAATATCTAGATATTTCTTCACTATGATTATTCTAGAAATTACACTAAATAGTCTAGAAATTTTACTAAAAAATCTATGCTATCCAAAAAATCAACTTTAATATTTTTCATGAGTCAGTAAATATAGAAATTGTGACGAGAGACAAGTGAGGAAAAGAGGTCTATTTAAAGCCAAATTGCAGATAACATTTTTCCGTATCTTCGCTCCTCTTCATGCCACATATCTACACACTACAGCAGTTATGTTTTGACTAAGTAACTGCCGAAGTGGATCCCCAACAGATGCACTTTCGGGCTTATATCGACCGGCCACTGCTATATATGTACCCGGTTTTGCATCTCTGAAGCTTGGCATGCCAAACTGCCAATAATGTTGGTTCTGCCCCTGGAAGGACGGGAACCACTTTACTGTACGAGCTCTAATGTTGAGACAGGTATTATCTTTGCTGAGTCATGTTTGACCTGGCTTCAATCCCCACGTGTCACCTAATAGTGTGTGTCCATTTATTGTCAACTCTAAAGATGCCCGTTACTCCAATCAGAACAAATAAACGATAATTGTTTTTTTTAAAAATAAAATTAAGTAAAAACTGCTCATGAGAAGAAAGAAGACATTAATTAATAGAATACCACTCTTAAAACTGCACGTCCCAACTTCTTCCAGGTAGGTATGTTCCTATCATGTGACGGAGTGTTTCCAGCTGCAGATTCTTCATTTTCTACCTCTTGAAGTAGCTGCCTAGTCAAGTTAGACCCAAGGTCTAGGCCCTTCTCAATTCATTATTTGCCTTATGTTTGGCGCACATCATATGTTATCCATACTCCAAATGTCCAATCCTGGATGTTCTGGGGTGTTGAGTTCCACGTTGGCTCTGGGAAGAGAAATTGGATCTTTTATATGGTCATTGGCTATCCTCACTTCTTCATTACCTGAAAGATAAAGTTTAAGTCCCTAAAACGTGGGGACTTTCAGTATAGGGTAAAAATAGCCAATTTCACGTGGGCATATCAGATCGTGACATACGGAAAGATGATGGACGTGGCTCAATGAACAGCTGGAAAGAGCTCAATGGCAGACCATACACCAACTTGTTTGAGAAAGTTACAAAAGAACAATACTCCCGGAGGGAAGGTCAACGAGCCCTCACTAGCCATTCTGTAACCAACAATTGGGTGATGTTGGGCGTAATCTCTTTGTTATTAATGTCATTTAATTAGTCATTTATCATGTTTTATTCAGTGGTTAATGCGACTCTCCATCAACAGTCTTTTTTTCCTTTAGTTTTTTTTTTCTTTTATAAATTGGAGAATCAACTCTTTATTACTTATATGGCTATGAGAACGAGTCGGACCTCACTTCTCCATTAACAGTTCACTCTAAAGATGCCAGTTAATTAATTACTCCAATTAGAACAAATAAACAATAATTGGTGCTTAAATTAAGTAGAAACTGTCCATCAGAAGAAAGAAGACATTAATTAATCAAATAACACTCTTGAAACTTCACGTCCCAACTAACCCTTTCTAATGATTATAATAAGGTGGGAGGAACTAAAATTATAAGTTACAACAAAGTAAAATGATATTAATAGGGTGTCAAATGAGCGGATTGAGTTAGATTTGAATAGTTCAAAGTGGGTTGCGATAATAAATTGATAGGTCATTGCACTTTCGTCCCTATTTTGTGTTGATATTTAATTTTTGCCCTCAAGGAACATAACCTTTTTGAACCGAGGGAGAATTAAATTGCAATTTAGTCACCAATTTTATTTTTTGGAATAATAGAAAATCTTGTGATATTGAGAGGGTTTATTTAATGTAAACCTTACCTCTTGAGTTTCATCATTATCAAACAAAGATTATGGCCACATCAATGTAGATTGGAGTAAAAAGGTTCCTTTCTTCTTTTTTCTTTAACGGTGCAAGCTCGTACGCTAATCAATAGAAACGCGATTGAAGAAGGTTAGACAGAGAAATTCTATATACAATCCATTCTGTTTTTGTCGATTTTACCCTAGCTTTTGTGTTTGTTATAGAATTCATTTTATCTGTTTCGAATTTTTATATGGATTTTGGTTAAAGTACCTGAATTCCATTGACCAAATCAGGTATGATCCCACACACATGTTGCGTCGACACAGGTGCAGTATCAACTTAAGCGACGACTATTCGCCGCTTTTCACTAGTAAGTTGATTCAACTTCATTTATTTATCCCTTGAAATAATGGAATGCCTAGAGACTAGAGTGATGAATTACACTTCATTACTTCACTCAAAGATATAATTATAAGGTCCTCATGTTTGAATATTACTCGTATTGAAAGCTACTCTAGCAGATGAAGCATTGAGACGCAGTTTTTACTGTTCCATTGAAACTGTTTTTACTGTTTGTTCCTAATTTCTGTTTTTACTGTGCAACTGGATGTTAGTTAGCTAGTTAGTGGTAGTTAGTTAGAGTGAGCTGGAGCTGAGCTCTCAATTTTTTTGTAGATGGATGTAGAATTGTCTTTATATAGTGAGCAATCTAGATATTTTGTACAAGTTTTTTCAGAAATGCAATAAACGTTTTCCGTTTTCTTCTTCTCTGCATATTGCTCTGTTTGCTCCTTTGAGCTCATCAATGGTGGATTGAACTTCCATGCTCAACTTTCACATAGCACTAGATTGTCCTTCAAAATAATCTCCAGATGCCTGCATGATGAAATGTAGGAGTACACCAAGCACAAGGGGACCAGGTCCCTTAACCAACAAATATACTAAAATCGATATAAAGAAAGACAATGCAGAAAGGTAAAGTGTGCAAAATGTTTATGTGGAAACTTCCTTGCTCAAGAGAGGAAAACCATGATCTGTCTCACAGGATTTCCCACTCTCCACTAATCAACAAGCAACAAAGTGATTATAGACTCCAATAATCAAAAGGATTAAACTCTTAATCCTAACCTCTTCTAATAACTCTCCAACAAGATGAATGTAGTAACTGTTATTCAGTATGTATTCGGGTATAAGAATCTGTATACAAGCAACAAGAACTTCAACACTAGTTCAAGTCCAAGACAAGACCACTTATGAAGTTCATTAACACCTTCAACACTAGATTATGAATAATCTATCTAAGAACTGTGTTAATGTTCAGAAAAGAGATGAAATAGAATTTTAAGGCCAAGTTCCCCGACTTCACGGAGTGTCCTTAAGGAATAATTCCCCTCATTGTACCCGAGGTTATGGAATCTTCCTCCCAGGATAAAATGGCCTTCAATCCGAACAATATCGGTACATCAAATTGTTGGATTCAACAAACTAACTCAACGATTTGATTGATCATACGAAATGTTTTTGAATACAAGAAGAGAGTTTTTTATTTCATAAAATTCATTTCTAAACTTGTGGATGAAAGAAGGTTTATATAGCCTTTATATGCCTCTTCTGAAAAGTGGCAATGGTTAACTTAAAAGGTGTAACCTTTCCTGAAAAATCATGTCTGTTCATCCAAACATTGCATCTTCTCCAAACAGGCAAACCATTTCATGAATCAGTGTGTCATTTCTTTGAAGGATTGCATCTTTCTGAAGCATCAGTTAATAACAGTGCATCCTTTTGAAGCATCAGTTCAAAACAGTGCATCCTTTTGAAGCATCAGTTTGAAACATTGCATGCATATAATTGGAGGATCAAAACACAAAAAAAATTTACTGCATTTTTATTTTCCCTTGTGATTAAATTTTTTCCCAAAAGATAGTCTCATCGGTCGATCATTTTCCAAATCCAAATCCAAATCCAAATCCGAAGCTGAGCCAAGCTAGCGACGACGACGACGGCATGAGACATCTCTTATTTCTTGCCTCACTTACCAAGTGGAATAAGTCTTACTTAATATAAACACTTAAAATTCACATTCTTCCACCAATGTAGGAGAATTAGTAGACATTCCATTTTAGAGCACACTTTCCATTTTAGTATTTTTTCTTCTCTATTTTTTCCTTCCACTTGGTTCCCTCCATTTTTTATTCACACTTTAAATATACATTGAACCCAACAATCCCCCAAATTAATGGGGAATGACTATTTTTCATAAAAATTTTACGGACAAGTATGTGATCATCAAGTAAAGACTGATTGAATCTGGATAAGTGGGTTTCCCTTTGAAATTTCCGTAGTGAACATGTATCGGATGCACTTGGTCCATAGGTAGATTTGATATCTTCGAACCTTCTAGCTTTAATGTACACCTAGACAACACATGTCACACAACCAGCCTTTTACCATTTATGGTTCTCACGGTTTTGTCCTTTTCATCCATGAACACGTCTCGGTGTCATGAGGGCTTAGTGAATAGGCCTTTACTAACATTCTCCTTGAAATGGATTCTACTTCGTCCTTACATATGTGATTTATAAACGTTCAATCCAATAGATTAAACTATGTGGTCATATCTGTCAAATTTAGATAATCATTAAAGACTTTTCACCGTAAGTCTTATCTTTATTTACTAAACAGTGTCTACATCATGCGAATGGGTTGGGGTATATTGACAATGTTGAACCTATTAGAAACAACTTTGTTTGAACTCCTTGAACCTAGCTATTGGGATCTCCAGTCTGCTAGGCAGAGTTACTGTCATACTGACTTTTCCTAGGCTTTAAACCCCTCCCTTTGATGTCCTTTCCACTCCTTCTCTAGATAGGCCTTTTGTAAGTGGGTCCGACACATTATACTTTGACTTTACATAGTCAATAGTGATAATTCCACTAGAGAGAAGTTCCCTAACGGTATTATGTCTCCATCGTATGTGACGAGATTTATCGTTGTACATTATGCTCCTTTCCCTACCTATTTTCGCATGGTTATCACAGTATAACTGGTGCCACTAGTTTAGGCCAATAAAAAATATCTTCCAAGAAATTTCGGAGCCATTCTGCTTCTTCATCGGCTTTATTCAATGCGATAAATTCAGATTCCATTGTAGAGCGAGTAATACAAGTTTGTTTGGATGATTTACAAGAAACTGCTCCTCCACCAATAGTAAATACATATCCACTTATGGATTTTACTTCATTTGATCCGGTGATCCAATTTGCATCACTATATCCTTCGAGTACTGCGGGATATTTATTATAATGCAAGGCATAGTCTTGAGTGTATTTAAGATACCCCAAATCTCTTTTCATTGCCATCCAATGAGTTTTATTGGGATTACTCTTGTACCGATTCAATTTACTAATAGCGCATGCTATGTCTAGTCGTGTACAGTTCATTCTATATATTAAACATCCCAATATTCTTGCGTACTCCAATTGTGAGTCACTTTCACCTTCATTTTCTCAAAGTGCAAAGCTCACATCTAATGGAGTCTTGGAAATACCGAATTCCATATACTTGAATTTGTTAAGTACATTTTTGATATAATGAGACTGTGACAATGCCAACCATTATGGAGTTCTATGGATACTTATTACTAAGATCACATCCGCAACTCTAAGGATTTTCATATCGAACTTTCTCTCGAGCATCCATTTCGTTACATTTATGTCAAAAATGTCTCTACTGATGATCAACATATCATCCACATATAAACACACAATGACTTGGTTATTTGGAGTGTCTTTAATATAAACACATTTATCATGTTCATTTATCTTGAATCCATTTGCCAACATGGTTTGGTCAAACTTTGCATGCCATTGCTTAGGTGCTTGTTTTAGTCCATAAAGTGACTTAACAAGTTTACACACCTTATTTTCTTTTCCTGGAACCACAAAACCCTCAGGCTGTTCCATGTAAATTTCTTCTTCCAATTCTTCATTTAGGAATATGGTTTTCACATCCATTTGATGTATTTCAAGACCATAAACTGTTGCTAAGACAATTAACATTTGAATTGACGTTAGCATTGTTACTGGCGAGTATGTATCAAATTAATCAAGGCCTTCTTTTTGTTTGAAGCCTTTTACTACAAGTCTTTCCTTATATTAGTTGATAGTACCATCCGCTTTTATTTTTCTTTTGAAGATCCATTTAGAACCTGAAGGTTTATTTCCTGGAGGAAGATCAACCAATTCTCATGTGCGGTTGCTTCAGATTGAATTAATCTTCCAAAAGGATGAGTCTGATGATGACATCACTTCTTTAAATGTTTGAGGCTTATTTTCTAAGAGAAATGTTACAAAATCCGAACCAAACTAAGTTGACATTTTTTGACATGTACTATGTCTTGAATTTTCTTCATTATGTACATTCTCACTTGATTCATGTCGAGGTCATTTAAACCTCCCTCTAGAATATTCATATCTAGTTTTATACGGATAAATATTTTCAAAGAATTCAGTATTATCTGATTCAATTACTGTATTTTCATTAATATCCAGATTTTTGGATTTATGAACCAGAAATCGACATGCTTTACTACTTTTACCATATCCTATGAACACATAGTCCACCGTCTTAGGTCCTATCTAACCCTTTTAGGCATAGGAACTTGGACCTTTGCTAGACACGCCCACACTTTGAAATATTTCAAGTTGGGTTTCCTTCCTTTCCATTTTCATAAGGAATTGAGGGGAACTCTATTGAGTATACTATTGGTTGTAAGGATAACCTCCCCCCACAAGTTTTACAGTAAACCTGAACTTATATGTAAGTCATTCATCATTTCCTTCAAAGTTTGGTTTTCCTTTCCGCAATTTCATTAGATTGTGGTGAATACGGGGCCATAGTTTGATGGATAATTCCATTCCCTACACATATTTCAGTGAAGGGAAATTCATATTCTATCCCCATCACTTCTTATCATTTTGATCTTTTTCTCTAACTTATTGTTAAATTCAGTTTTGTATTGCCTAAACGCATCTATTGCTTCATCCTTACTATTTAGCAAGTAGGCTTAACAATATCTAGTGCAATCGCCAATAAAAATTATGAAATAATTTTTCCCACCACGTGATGATGTTGACTTCATAAGGATGTTTTGCATACTTTGATTCTACACACGTTTGACACTTTGATTTATTGCACTCAAAGTTTGGAAAAACTTCTAAATAAGTTTTCATAATGTTTTGTAATTAACATGGCCTAAACGTTCATCCCACAAATCATAAGACTCAATAAAGTATGAAGAAATTAAAATTTTATTGATTTCAGCAATCATTATATTCATTTTGAATAGAACCACAGTGAGGTAGCCTTTTCCTACATACACTTTTCCTTTACTAAGTACACTTTTTCCAAAAACAAAAACACATTTGAATCTGTTCTTGTCTAGAAGTGAAACTGAAATTAAGTTCTTCCTTAACTCCGAAACATACAAGACATTGTTAAGTGTCAACACTTTGCTAGAAGTCATCTTCGAGCACACCTTTCCAGTTCCTTCCACTTTTGCAGTAGTGGAATTAGCCACGTAGATCGTTTCTTCTACTTGAGCTGAAGTGAACGTCAAAAAAAGCTCTTTGCTGGCACAAACATGGCGGGTGGCACCAGAATCCATCCACCATTCGCGAGGATTCCCTCCAGTGTTGTATTCTAAAAGCATAGCTCACAGATTATCACATTCTTTGTTGTACTCAATCATATTTTCTTGGTCCTTTTTCTTGCCTTTCTTAGGGGCACGACAATCCATGGACTTATGGCCAATCTTTCCACAGTTGAAGCACTTTTCCTTGAATTTCATATTGGGTTGATTTCTTCCTTGTTCAACTTTCTTCCTTTTCTTAGAATTGTTTTGGTCATGTTCTACAATATGTGCTCCATTAATTGTAGAATTCTCTTTTGAACTTCTTTCGGCAGCCTTATTATCCTCTTCAATATGTAGTTAGACAATAAGATCTTCGACAGTTATCTCCTTGCATTTGTTTTTCAAGTAGTTTTTGAAGTCTTTCCACATAGGTGGTAGCTTCTCAATGATCCCTGCTACTTGAAATGCATCATTCACAATTAAACCTACAAAATAGTTTATGTGAGTACTAAGAACATTTTCAATTTGTTCAGTAAAGGCATTTTTCAAAGATATACCTTCTGCTAGGAGATCATGGATGATTACTTGTAATTCCTACATTTGAGAGACAACATACTTACTATCTATCATTTTAAATTCCAGGAACCTTGCAATCAAGAATTTCTTAATTCGCGCATCCTCTGTCTTGTATTTTCGTTCTAGTGCCCCACAATTCCTTCGATGTCTTAGCTCCACTGCAAACATTATAGAGTTCGTCTTGGAGACCACTCAAGATATAATTCCTGCAAAGGAAGTCTGAGTATTTCCAAGCTTCTACAATCATGAAACGTTCTTTGTCCGAGGTTCCCTCGGTCACCTCAGGAGTAGCCTCACTAGTGAACCTTTGAAGACATAGAGTGGTGAGGTAAAATAACATCTTTAGCTGCCATCTCTTAAAGTCAATGCCCGTAAACTTTCCGAGCTTCTATGCAGGTGCCATAGGTTTCGAAGAATTTGCTCGACTTGTCGTGGCAATGGTAGTTGCCTCCATAGTTGTAGCATCATCCATTTGACTATCATTCATCATTTTTCCTGTCACCACAAGACAGTAAATTTAGTATTTTTCAGAATATTATTAATAAAGTTAAACAACTTTAAAATCTTGTTCTTGTTTCTAGTTAACGATGAAGTTTTTATGACTTCCAATCGTCAATGATCTTTAAGTTGTGATAAAGATTTTATGTCTTAAAATTACTAGTTAAGTTTAAACGGAGTAGAAAGCTTAAAGCTTTAATCTCCAAAAAAAAGCAATATAGATTCTAAAACGTTTATTCCTTAAGATTGTTATTCAGTATGTCTTCGGGTACAAGAATTTGTATATAAGCAACACGAACTTCAACACTAGTTCAAGTCCAAGACAAGAACACTTATGAAGTTCCTTAATATCTTCAATACTAGATTATGAATAATATATCTAAGAACCGTGTTAATGTTCAGAAAAGAGATGAAATAGAATTTTAAGGCTAAGACCCCCGACTTCAAGGAGTATCCTTAAGAAATAATTCTCCTCACTATACCCGAGGTTATGAAATCTTCCTCCCAGGATAAAATGGCCTTCAATCCGAACAATAGTAGTACCTCAAATTGTAGGATTCAACGAACTAACTAAATGATTTGATTGATCACACAGAATGTTTTTGAAGACAAGAAGAGAGTTTTTTATTTCAGAACATTCATGTCTAAACCTGTGGATGAAAGCAGGTTTATATAGACTTCATATGCCTCTTCTGAAAAGTAGCAATGGTTCACTTAAAAGGTGTGACCTTTCCTGAAAAATCATATCTACTCATCCAAATATTACATCTTCTCCGAACAGGCAAACCATTTCATGAATCAGTGTGTCATTTTGTTGGAGGATTGCATCCTTCTCAAGCATCAGTTCAAAACTGTGCATCCTTCTGAAGCATCAGTTTGAAATAGTGCATCCTTCTAAAGCATCAGTTCAAAATAGTGCATCCTTTTGAAGCATCAGTTTGAAACACTGCATGAATGCATATAACTGGAGGATCAAGACACAGAAAAGATAGATCTCATCGATCGATCATTTTCCAAATCCAAATCCGAAGTCGAAGCCGAGCCAGCGAAGACAACGACGGTGTGAGGTATCTCTTATTTCTTGCCTCACTTACCAAGTGAAATAATTGTTTCTTAATATAAACACTAGAAATTCACATTCCCACCAATGTGGGAGAATTAGTAGACTTGCCATTTTAGAGTACACTTTTTCTTCTCTATTTTTTCCTTCCACTTGGTTCCCTCCATTTTCCATTCACACTTTTCATATACATTGAAACCAACAGTAACTTACTACACCTTTGCTAACTAACTCTAGTCACTAATCCTAAGTAACTCTACCTAATACAAACACTACCCAAAGTGGAAAAAAAACTTGTCCAAATACAAAGTGACTCGATCAATTACCTCTAACATGACTCAAAATAAGACTTAGACAATCTATTTATCTCCTATCCTTTATAGTTCAGGAGTACATTTACAATGTAAGAGCAAAACACAAAAGTGTGAAGACACAACAAGACTATGTGAGCATTCGATCAGGTCCCTTGTTCAAGTATGAGTAGTGTTCATATGAGACGGCTTTTTCTTTTTGAGAGAGATCTTGATTTGCAAAAACTAGGTTTTGTTGTGTATGGGTGATCCATTTATAAGATAGAACAAAATCTAGAAAGTTTCTTATTGGTTGAGGTTTGATGCCTCTACCGCATTGCCACCAACAAACTGCAAAAATTACAACTTCCAGTTGTACTCAGTTGTCATCATCTGAGATCAATTTCATATGGGACCAGGTCCCGTAGATACTAACTTTTGCAGTCGATCAGGTCCTTTGTGGAATTATTTGTAGATCAACAAAACTCCAAGAGTACAACATTTCCCCCCTTTTTGATGATGACATACTATTTTCCCTATTCCCAGGATCAGGTTCCTACAGATACTCAAGCATTCCCCCTGCAACCATTATACTATTGATTCCCATTATCACAAGGACCCAGTCCTTGTGAATCCTTCTATTCAACTAACTGAATTCTGCATAACCAAGAACATCTTTCCCCTTTTGTCATTGTTAAAAATAAAAATAGTAAACCAAATTAAGTGAGAAGTAAAACAAGTTAACCCATGGCCATTAAGGTTACACTGACACGAATGAACAAGCCAATAAGAAGAGAGTAGACAACAGACATAAAAAGATCACTTCATTAAAATGGGAAGATAGTACCATACACATCACATAAATTAAAAATACTAAAGTCACCATTATGTACCAGAGAGATACAATGGATAGAAAGAAAGAAAAGAATTAGGTGAGAACAATAATGGGGCTTACGAGGATGGTGGTGTGGGGGCAAGGGACTTGAGGAGCATGTCCATTCTAGCACTTTCAGCAGCATGGTCATTATGGAGCTGCTTTATATAATTATTGACTTCATCAGTAAGACCCTTAACCTCAGCAGTGAGTGCAGCAACTTGGACCTTCAATCCTTTATTTCCTGCCTTCAGATCATCTAAGGCCCCAGGTCCCTCAAAATATAGTTGATGTATCTTCACCTTGAGATGTGAGATTTCTGTATCCCTAGTAGCCACAACCACTCGCATCTCCTCCAACTCTCCAGTTAAATGCTCCTGAATCTCAGTCAACTCAAAGACTTAGGACCTGGTCCCTACTTTACCTTCCACACAGTCATTTTCAATAAAGGTGTTCATGGTGAATATCTACTTCACTGTGCTAGAAAATTCATTCTCACACTTTATCTTAAAGTGCCTGAACACTTTGTTGAGAAAGAATCCATAAGGCATCCCATGTTTTCTATCTTTAAAATACAGGACCTTATGCATATGCTCAATCATTAGTGCAGGAAGATTAATCAACTTAAACTTACTGAGGGATTCCATGAGAAATAGGTCTACTTCAGAATCCACTGTGCATTTCTCCAATCGAGGCAGTAGGACCTTGTTAACAAATTCGAACAGTTCTAGAATTCCCCCTTTAAGAACTTCTTCCTTATTCCAGCTTTTGAGTTACCACCAACCTTTGATGTTGACTGTAAGAACTCAAGTGAGGGATATTGATTCCCCACATACATGATCCCATCAATAGGAATATCTAGAATTTCTCCAAGAATTACCTCATCTAGAAGGAGTTGCACTCCTTGCACTATCGCTGTCAAACTCAAACCATCCTTAACAAAATTGATGGTGTAAAAGAAATCATTAACTTCTTTTTCATGAACAGTGGGGACTGGAGTTTCAAATAAGTGAATCCAATATTTATGATGGACAATCTTTACCACCTAGCGCATCCTAGCTTGATCAAAATCTTGGGATCAAATACCCTCCCAGTCAACACCGTTTGGGAATTGAGAATTTGATTCATCTCTTTTGTCGTGACTAATAGATGATGTTTCTACACTTTTCTTCATTTGGATGAGGTACCTGGTCCCTCAATTGGCTGACTAAATCCCTCAGGGAATGAGGCAACTTTGGGACCAGGTCTTTTGGTCACCTCTTCCTTTTTTCTTTTGGCTGAAATATGCTTCCTCGTCCAACACCCATCATTTTAGGTGCCGCAAATTTTGGTGGCTTCAAACATCCAACTTCTTTTTTCTTCTTACTTGTGGAAATAACAATTCCATTATCAATTGATACAATATCAACAAGGAAGATACTAAACAAACACCAAAACAGTCCACAATTTGAAGAATCAAGGACCCTTTTTGAGTGGCCACTCTCGGATTCAAGAACAACAACAAGAACACAAAGTATTGTGGTGTTTAACACCTAATTTCCAGCGATCCACAAACTATATTATCAACACAATATGAGAACAACAATATTACACCAACAATAAACTCACGGGTTACACTAACAACAACAAGAAATCCAAAACTTACAACAACAATACAGGATAGATAGTTAATCCAAATGAAGGGACAATCTTAAGAACCCAAGAATTGTGAGACACTTGGACCCTTAACACTACCCATGAAACAAACCTAACTCTAACGTTGACATAAGAGGGATGTTACCTCCTCTAAACACCATCGTATCAACCTAATGATGCAACATAAGCGATATCCACACTTGGGAAGCCCTAGTTATGGATTAGTGGCTTTTCCAAGCCCTACAACTAAGGGATGTTACACTCCTCACACTAGAGAGAGAGAGTTTTTCTTACATCAATAAACAACTAAGTCCTAAAAACCCTATCTTGTTCTATTTATATTACATTACAAAAGAAGAGAAATGACTACACTACCCTTAAGGAGAGGGGTCACCATGGAGTGCATTTGGGCAAAGTAAAGTGACCAAAATGCCCTCAATGAAGATGTTCCAAAAACCGTCAGCTATTAAGTGTCCAAAACCGTGAATCCTCAAGTCTTCAATGCTCCAATCTATCTTCCACTAATGGCCTAGATGAATAGTATGCTAAATAGTAGAGTCAAAATGGGTCTTTCTGGCATATTTTTGTGCCCTCGGGGTGACCAAGTCTTGATCCTTTAAGTGATGGTCTCCAATCATGTCTTCAAAAATTTGGGTGGCCATTTGACTTGTATCATCCTCCTCTTCTTGAAAAGGATTCGACCTCGAATCCAAACCATGCAAGAATGAAGAGAAGATAAACAAGCACCACATCATCATGACATGAGGGTTAGAGTTAGTAAAATAAACAACATCAATATGCCAAGGAGGTACACACTTGAGATATATCCACACATCTTTAACTTTAATCACGAGGGGCTTAGCAAAAATATTACAAAGGGGTGGTGCACTAATTGAAGTAATGTCCACACAACACATAAAGCAATATCAGTCAAACAAGTGGAGTAACCAACAATTATCCATCCTACACACCCTAAGAAGTTACCGGTGTTAAATAGAAGACGTAACCAAGGACTTAGGTCTCAGCCACTCTCATTCTCCCCTAGGGTGCGATCCTCAAGGTTAAGCAAGCCCTCTTTATCACCATTGGAAATATCATGCATAAAAAGAGGGTTGAGAAAGGTGTTCCACAAACCAACTTCAAATAAAGGGTTATCATGCATTCACTTACTACTAGTTTCAAAATCTCCACTAGGAATATGCCCAACATAAGAAACACTTAAAGAAGAAGTAGATGGAACTTCTAGGCACACATCACCTTCTATTTCAAATCACCAATCCTCACTTAGACACAAACCACCTGGGCAGCCAAGGGATCACAATTAAAACCATTTTTACCAAGACAATCATAATTTGGGTTTCCTAAACAATCAAGCACATCAAGGTCTTTTCCACCCGATTGATCATTGTCACATTCTCACTAGTTGTTGGCAACTTCTATACAACGTATACTTACCTTGTTTTTCATAAGGGTCAACTAGTGTGTGAATACTCTTGCCACTTGGTAATGGAACCTTAGTCAAGTTATAAGTTCTTGCACTAGATAGACACAAATCATTCTCATACGAAGAATCAATTTTGTTATTTGAAGGATTAACTAGTGTTTGCGTACCTACAACAAGAGTTTGGTCCTTATGCAGCCTAACAATACCACGAGTATCACAAAATGGAGACTCAAGCACCTCTACCTAGGCAAAGCCGCAACTACACCCACTTGGATCCTACTAGCCACAACACAATATTCTAAGTCCATAGGAGTGTAGGGAATAACATTTTTACCTCATAGCTCACATGAGCTATGGCCTTCCTCTTGAAGTGTGTCCAGGCAGCCCACTTGCACCCTTTGATATACCATACGATCCAACCTTTCATTTTCCATAGCTAGGTCTTGGGACATAGTGTCAAGGTAGGCCAAAATGACATTGGTTGCATTGTTGTCCATGTGTTGAGAGGTTGAAGCCGCGGGTTCCCTTGCAATTATTCCTAAAAAACGAAAAGAAAAGAAAAATACTAAAAAACAAAATACAAGTTAGTTCAAAACAACCTCATCACACTGTCACACACTTGATCGCTCACACTTGGATTCACAAGTTTTTCAAGTCGGCTTGTAGTTCATGACGAGTCGAGGGGTGAGTCTACTCCTTGGTCGGAATGGATTCTTTGTTTGAAGACTCAAGGAAAGTAATGTCCGAACTTGAACCAAGAAGTACTACGACTTTAAAAATGACAAAAGAACAAAAGAAATGTAGACACGAACAATGGATTCAAAGGACTAATTGACAATCTAGTAGGAGTTTAGTAGTTTGTTAATTAGTACTAGGATCAATTAAACAAACGAACGATCAACAAATAAGAAACTAAGAACTCTAAAATTTGAGCTTAAATATGTTGTGTGAACAGTAAAACATGATGACGTGGCAGCACGTAATGATTACGGTTTTAGACAAGTTGTTATTTTTCAATTTGGAAGTTTTGGTCAATTTTCAATTTGGGAATTGGGGAATTTGTTTAAGGAGGGAAATTCAAACAAGTCATGAAGCTTTTTTCAATTTCAAGTTTCAAGACTTGATTTTCTTGTACACCCTTAATACATAGCCCCTTGTATCATGGAAAGTTGTTGGATAGTGGTTGTTAAAGTCTTTGGTGGTTGAGAAGTCTTGCAAGACTAACGAATTCTTACACCTTTTTCTTCACCTTTTTGGATCAAATAAGCACTTTATTTTTAACAAGGTATGAAGGTTAGGAAGAACATCAAGAACTATAACAACATTAACCAAGAACAACAACTATAACAATCTCAAGAACAACCAACAATTTCCATATGGCTCCTCCCAAATCCACAACAACAATATCTTCAACACTTGGCCAAGACAACTACAAATTTAACAAAGATTTTCTTAGGCCACCAATTAACAATAAAATCACGTGGTCAAGCTTAGATCAACAACAATTTGAATAACACATGACCAAAATAGTCCACCACAACAATGTTCAACAAGAAGCGGCCGATTCTTATGTTCACAACACCAACACCAACACTGAAAGCTCAAACTTAAATATAGACTCAATGTGTTAGTGAAGAACAAAACTAACACTTAGATACAACAAAGACAAGTAAAAATTTTTGATAATACACAATAAGAACTCAATTTTCGGCCAAGAACACAAGATGGAAAGATTTCTCTTTGTACTGAAATTTTAGTTTTCCACAACAAATTTTTTTATTTTTTTATTTTTGAATTTTTCAAGAAATCTAGCCCAAGATTGATCTTGTGGGAACAAAATCAAGTCATGCTTTGATACCAAATGATACAAAATCTACAAGGAAGACACTAAACAAACACCAAAACAGTCTATAATTTAAAAAATCAAGGACCCTTTTTGAGTGACCCCTCTCGGATTCAAGAATAATAACAAGAACACAAAGTATTGTGGTGTTTAACTGTAATACCTCGAGAATTCCAACCGATAGTAGAACCATACTTCAAACACATGGTAAATAAGTTTTAGTGATTTGGTAGTTTTATGATCAAGTTTGATGTGTATTAACGCCTCAAGTATGTCCTATATATTAGGCGAATCAAAACATCCTGTTGAAAAGAAAGAACAAAACTTAATCTATATAAAGAAAAAAATAGATGTTGAACTAAGAAGAGAGGGCAAAAAGGCTTTGTTTTATTTCATAGCCTATTGAAATGATCACTGCCACATTCAGACACAAAATTATAACTGAAAAAACTTAATTAAAGGAGTAAAATAAGCTATCATATCTCTAACATTATTGCCTAAAGATCAGCAACTGTTGTAAAATCAGAATCTGTATGATTGTAGCCTTATTTACCTAAACTTAATCCAATCTTTAAAGTTGTAAGCTGAATTTCAGCAGCTAGTACAACTAATCTGTAGCTCTTGAGCCACTAATCTTAACACTCCTCCTTGACTCAAGAGTTTTAACGCCAAGTCTATCCATGATAAACTTGAATCTTTCTCTAGGTAGAGACTTAATTAAAATGTCAACATTTTGAAAAACAGTTATGCAGTGCACCATGATTATGTCTCCATTCTTTTGCACCTCCATCAATAAATAAAGCTCGATATTGAAATATTTTGTCTTTCCATGAGAAACAAGATTATTTTCAATTGAAATTGCAGCTTCATTATCCAGAAGGATTTCAGTAATCTTCTTTTGTTCAATGTACAAATCTACCAGCAGCTTCCAAATCCAAAGAGCTTGATTCACAGCTAAAGTAGTATCATTTAAAAATGATATTTTCTGAGGTCCTCCGACGTTCGTGTGAATAATTTACAACTTATTCTTTGGCCTCCATGATAAATTTTGAAAAGGAAGCCTTGTTTACTTCCCATACCGACAAGCTTCAAAAGCAGGCAGATTTTTCTCAAGGCTTAGAAGACCTTCTATTAGTTTATTGTATTTCATGAAGAGTATGGCATCATGATGATAATGTCCAAGTTTTTTTTGGCATAACTAGGAATCATTTTCCGACCTGACAAGTTTTGCTTGCTCCTCGTCTAATAGATTCAAGGAAAAACTCTTTCCTCTCATCTTGATATTGAACATCTCCTTATTATTAGAATCCTTAATGACACATATTTTTTATTTAAACAACACTTTGAACCCATTTTCAAGTAGCTATCCAAAAGTTAAGAGGTTTCTATCAAGATCAGGAACAAAGAAAACATCATTTATAAGTTTCAAACCTGTAGGGCTTTGAATTGCAATTTTTCCTTTTCCTTTTCCTTTAAGATAGTCTCCATTTCCAATTTTGAATTTGGAAATAACTAATCTATCTAGCTCTTTAAAGATCTCATGATCACTGGTCATATGATTTGTGCATCCACTATCAATCAACCAATTTTTAGAAGTGTTTTTGCTAGCAAAACAAGTTTCTACAAACAATTATTCTTCTACATACTGATTTACAGTATCCTTGGATTCTTCTTATTGTATTTGTGACTTTCTTACCCTCTCCACATGACCGAGTTGACCACATTTGTTGCACTTGACATCTAGTCTCCACCAATATTTTTGTTAAGAGTAATTTGTAAGTTTGTAATGAGGGAAGGGTGGATTACTTCCTCATTGATTATTGTAATTATTTTAATGCCTTTGTTTCTGGTTCCTTTTCTTTTCCTCGTATGACTCGTTCTGTGATTTATCTTGAAAAGAACCTTTAACAAAACCTTCTTTCCTCATTATTATCCTTTGCTCCAATGCCTGCAAAGCATTAACAAGTTCTTCCAAGGTAATGCTTGACAAATCCTTAGAATTCTCTAAAGAAGAGATTGTGGCTTCGTATTTCTCAGGAAGTGCGACAAGAATTATTTGAACAATTCTTTCATCAGTAAAATCCTTACGAAACCTTCTCACCTTGTTGGCTAAGTCAAGTAGATGATCCGCATAATCTTTTATGGTTTCTGATTCTTTCATTCTCTTCATTTGAAATTCCTGAATCAGATTCATCACTTGCATATTTTGAACTCTTTTGTTTCCTTGGTATTCCTTTTCAAGATACTCCCAAATTTATACAGTGGACTTTATTTGCATAATTCTGGTAAGAATTGAAGGAGATACCTCATAGAAAAGGCATGCTTTGGCCTTGGCTTTCCTTGTCTTACTCTCCTTGTGATGTCTCATCTGATTCACTGTTGGATTATCTCCAAGAAAAGTTACTTCATAGTCCTCTTCTATTGCTTCCCATAGATCCAGTGCTTCAAGATGATCCGTCATTCTAATTGCCGAAGCTTGATAATTCTCACCATTGAAGACGGGTGAAATTAGAAAGCTTGTTTCAGAATTTATTTTCTATAAACTATTTAAGATAACAGTTTAAAGAAAGTTTATATAGAAAGAACTTGTGTTTTTTATTCACTCTCTTCTCATAGGTCCCTCAAGATGACAATGCTCTGATACCAATTTATTGGAAAGAAAGAACAAAACTTAATCTGTATAAAGAAAAAAAATAGATGTTGAACTAAGAAGAGAGAGAAGAAAAGCTTTGTTTTATTTCATAGCTTATTGAAATGATCACTGCCACATTTATACACAAAATTATAACTAAAAAAGCTTAATTAAAGAAGGAAAATAAGCTATCATATCTCTAACATTATTGACTAAAGATCAGCAACTGTTATAAAATCAGAATCTGCGTGATTGCAGCCTTATTTACCTATACTTAATCCAATCTTTAAATCTGTAAGCTGAATTTCAGCAGCTATTACAACTAATCTGCACCTCTTGAGGCACTAATCTCTACACATCCATTACCGATTGAATTTTTGAGAAGGATATTGTTATAGTCTACTTCAAATGAGTATATATTTTGGTATACTATGAATTTCTAAGCTCATGATACATCAACAGATAGGCAATTGAATTAGGTTTCCAACGATACCAATTTTACCAAAATCGGTTATCGGGGTCAAAATTTAAGACCATTTTATAGTGAGCTATCCGAACAGCCAAAGTGCTATGGGAACGCCAACGGAACATCACCCAAACCATTGCAACTGAAGTTGTAAGCCCGTTTTCTGGCCATAAAGCGATGGTTTGAGGTACAATCCATCACTAGGGCGATGGGTCATCGCCCAAACCATCGTGCACCTCCGTTTAGCGATTAAAAGTCATTTTTAAAGGAATTTTTGGGTCTTTTCTACCCTTTTTAACACCTAATTAAATCAAATAAAAGCATATAACTTCATATCCAACCATAGCATCAAAATTAGAGTTCATTTCAAGATCAACCCTCAATAAAAAGGTTTAAACCCTTCTTCAAGAAAGCTCAAGAATCAAAACATCACCATTCAAGAACCTTCAAGAAAAGCCTCCAAGAACATTCTCAAGGCTTCAAAAGTCAACTTGTTCCATCGAATCAAGCCAAATAGGGTATGTGGGGTTTGAAAAAAAATAACTCTTTTTGTTCTGGTGCCCAAAGATTTGATTGTATTAAAGAATTTCATGTTTTTCAAAGTGGGGCTTTCGTCCAATTTACTTGTTCTGAATTTATGAAATTATAAGTTGTTCAAGTATTGAAATTGCATGTTATTTCACTTATTTATGTTTTAATCTAAGAATTTATCCCATGGATTGCACATCCCTACAATGATTTCATATTGCCAAGTGTTTCTAAGATAAATGTCAAGATTTAAGCTTTGTTATGAAGTTGTGGTCATTTGAGTATATATTTATATATGAGTTTAAGTCTCAAGTAAAAATTTTGATATTTCATGAAGAGTATATTGTTGGTATGCTTTGACAAATATGTATCTCAACTTTTAAAGAAAGATTGATCATTGATCCTAAGCTAAAATAGGAATCTGTAGTATTTATGATTTAAAGCAAAGAGAAGCATAATTGGCTTCCTTTATACATCCTTGTACTGTTGGAAGGTGGATTTCCTAAAAGTTTTGAGCCTAAGTATGGGATTAGTATTTAACATCGAGTTGGGCTTGATTCCAAGGTCTCATGCCCCAAAACTATGAGCCACCATAGGATTATGATTTACCCCAAGTGGGTTAAGATAGTGATCACTAAAGTTAAGGTTCTATTCCGATGGCAATGGTAGAATAGCTCTCCTCAACGTGAGAAAGACATTGGACTCCATGTCAGCTCACAGGGTTTATGTCGGTTAGAAAAAATTCCCAAAGTTCTACAATCCCCAAGTTTCAAAAGAAGTCCCCTATTCTCCTTAAGATGAATATATATGTTTTGAAAGTTATTGTTTTAAGATTCCTTCTTTGCTTATAAGCTTTGAGAAAAAGAGGAGAATATAGATTTTAGAACTAAGTATAATGACTCACGATATTTATGCTACATGTTTCATTATTCATGATTGATGAGATTTAGATTTCAGATTTACTCAAGCTATATGAGTCATTTAAATTAGCATGCATGATTTTATAAAGAGTAATGATTTTGTTGACTTAATGCATACACCCCTATATACTCAGTACATCCTCAATATACTGATCCACATATATGTCTATGTGTTACATTGTCTTATAATGCAGGTACAAGATCTAGTAGACATATTTAGACTCAGAAAGTTGCAGATTCCAGCCAACAAGTTGATGAGTCCTCCTACTTTGGGGACTTTAGTTGGATTTATTTATGTTGTGTCTTTTCTTATTCATATGTATTAATTAGCAATAGTTAGAGTAGCTTCCCAACTATTTATAGTCAGTATAGTAGAGGCTTAACAGATGTCAGTTAGAGTCAGTATTGTAATTTTAGTCCCTCTCTTCAAACTTTATTAGATTGTAAAAGTCGTATTAGTATTGTGTTTTACAGATTTCAGCATTTCACTATATTTTCGCACAATAAACTCCGTCATTCATTCATATTTTATTAGTTTCTTAGTAGTATGCCATTAGAAGGGTTAGCTTGGGATCACTTGTGGTCTTAAGCACCGTGTGACATCTCGGGATAGATATTTGGGGCATTACAAATTTGGTATCAGAGCACAAGGTTCAAGTGTCCTAGGGTGTCTGTGAAGCCGTGTCTAGTAGAGTCTTGCGGAATGGTACAGAGATGTCTATACTTTTTAAGAAATGTCTCCATTCTTTCAAGTCTCAGATCGTGCTATAGAAAGGTTCTCTAAGAAACTTAAACAACTTCTCTTCCTATTCTATTTAGGCCATCTTTGCCTCATTTTCAATGTACCAGAAATAGTCAAGGTAAATTCTCCACAGATAGTTATGGGATTATAAGAAGGCTAGAAAGTATCCCATCAGTGCTTTTCAGTTCCAAAGATTGAAGTGCTTTATCATACACTAAGCTCAAGTCATATGTACTTTCATCTTCCTCCTCAGAATCCATAATATTAATCTATACTTCTCTATCTATGTAATGTTCTGGGGATAATATGATCGGCAAGTTCCAATTTCCTCCCCTGATAATCTCTCAGATTTTTTAGCAAGAAGTTTTAGTATGCACCCAAAGGGTTTGAGAGGATCTCTTTAGTGTGTCATAAGTCCCTTAAACTGAAAGTTATGTCCTTATTGTTATGGGTTGTTCAGTTGATACACAATTAGATATGTATTCAAATTACCCATTGACCCTTTTAATACAGATAATGATCATGAAAGAAGATAGTATGAACCTAGACTGTTAAGTGTAGTGTGCATTCGAGGGATATTATAAACTTTAGTGTTATGATTTATGAATAGTAAAACCTATTATAGTTGGAAGTATGGGTATAGAAGAGTAGTGTCAAGATGATGTGGGAATGACGATTGGTAGGAAGTATAGATGTAATATTATGCATGTTATCGAGATGCGTTAAGGTGATATGTCCTTGTGTGTTAGTTTAGTGGAAGGTAGATACGGAGTTATTAGTAAGGTGAATTGTTGTTGCTTGAAGTACGGGAAGAATTATTGATAGTATTTACTATGTTTGACAAGTATAGGCTATTAATGAAGCGTATGGTTGTCTAGTGGCATTAATTTAGGTTTTCCTTGAGGCAGCAAAGAGGGTGTTTAATTGAGACTTACAGATCTATGATAGTAATTCAGATGTATAAAAGGTAAATAGTAATAAGGTGTATAAGGAGGATGTGTTAGTAGATTGTGATAAGATAGACCATATGATTTTGATCAATTATTGTTGCTCAGAAGTTCTAATGGAATAATGTTTCTTGATGTTCTATTTTATAGTTTTTGAGGGAGGATTGTATGTAAGGTGAGTTGTCAAATCATGCTTGACACTTGACATTAAGTCTGAACAGTGGATAGTTACCAAGGTGGGTGTAATGGTTCCCTAGTTAGTGAGGCTAATTATATGAGAGTGATCTTGTAGGATTGAACCATGTATGAAAGAGTTTGAGTTTAGTTATTCGTAATTAAGTATGGTGTTACATGTATAATGTGCAACTGTATGCTCAAGGTAATATAGTGTTGCTATGTCTTTCTAAGGTTATTATGTGTTGTGTATGGTAGGTAATACCCTTAAGTTGATAAGTATGAATGAGGTTGTATAGTATATGGTGTTCTTGTTAGTTAACTTATGGGTTACAGGTTGGTGATGTGGTAAGTTAGAGATGTGATATTAGCAGAGTATGAGGGAAGTTCAGCAAAGGCTTAGAGATATCCATGTTTAGTGTTAGAATACAAGTTGGCAAATGTTTAAGTTTTTATATGATGGCTTATGGGGCTATAGAAATCTAAGAGTTAAATCTTAGAAAGAGGTATTACATTGGGTATTATACGTGAAGATACAGTCCTTCAGGGTAAGTTTAGTTTTATGTGTATTGATTTTATCCCAAACTCTAGAATAAAGTGACTGCGGTTTAGATTAAAGTTTATATAGTGGTTCACAGACTAAGAGTGATGGCTTAATTCTAAGAGGGAGATGACAGAAGGAGTAACCAAGTCAGACTTCCAGATTCTTGTTGAAACATCTGTGTAGTGTAAAAAAACCCATAAGAGAGGATGATGCCCGACCCATTCTTATTTTAGTATTTCCAGTTATCCCAACACCTACTCATGCCTTATGTTTCAGTTCCATGATCATAGTTAATGTTCATAAATATGATAGAGAATCATGAGGAGTTCCAGTTCTTTCAGCAGTTAGAATCACATTCCATAAGTGATGAACTCCAAATTTAGGTCATGCAGCTCATGTGTAATACCCCAAAAAATCCAAACCAATATTAGCACCATGTTTCAAGTTCATGAATAGTACATCATGGTTCTTTTATAGTTTTATGAGAAAGTTAGATGTATATTAAGTCTTCAAATAACTCCCAGCTATCAGACGAATAAAAACATTCCTTACCGATCAAATTCTTGGGAAGGATATTGCTATAGTCAAATTCAAATGAGTATATCTCTAGTTATACTATGAATTATTGAGATCATGACCTACCAATAGATAGATAATGAATTATATTTCCAATGATACCAATTTCATCCAAATCCGATGTCGGAGCAAAAAGTTATACCCATTTTACTCCGGCATGTCCGCCTGGCAAATGAGTGACGACATGAGCTGATGACTTATCACAAGTCTGACGGCTTATCAGCCCATGTCGTCAGGCTTAGACAGAAACCCAAAAATTCCAGCTCCCAGGTGATGACCTAGGCTGACGAGCTATCACAGATCTGACGGCTTATCAACCTTGGTTGTCAGCTGATAATTTCAGCAACTGGGAGGTGATTTTTTGGGGGTATTTTGGTCTTTTTCCCTAACTCTAAACACGGTACTAAAGCCCTGAGAATGCTATTATCCCATTATTTTCTCATTCTCCTCAAGAACAAGAACATTCTCTCCCAAAGGGTTTAAACCACAGTCAAGAAAAATCAAGAACAAGCCTAAGAATTTCTTCAATAACCTTAAAGAAACATTAGATGTCTTACTAGATTCAAGCCGATTTCACCTCTAGTTTTCACGGATCTTCAATCTAAGGTATTCATAGAGTTTATTCATGGATTCATTTCATCCATGAATTCCAAGAACCCTCTTTTAAATTCTATATTATGTTATTTATGTGGTGAATGGACTATGTTTATGTTGTTGATATTGAATGATCCCCAAGTTGGAATCTTTTTGTGGTTTTATGAATCTATGATATCATATGAGTTGGAAACATGTAAGTTTGGTTGTTCATGATGAATAACTTATTGATTACACCTATACTTAAGTTGTCCATGTAAAAGACTAGAAGTTATGCATTATAGTTGAATTGTGACCAAAATGACGAAAGCAAGCTACACCCTTATGAAAATAATGACTTCTATGATATTTTTATGCATCATGATTGTTCATGGAATGTTCATGAAACTAGATTGATGGGCTTATGGCATGTTGTTATGTGCATTCCTTTCCATGTATAAGACTTTGAGAACTATGTGTAGTATGAAATCCCCAACTTATGATATTTTGAATTATGAATATTGGTCATGTGTTCAAGAAGAGCAAAGTCATGTTTTATCAGTTTCCTTCCATCGAGTCCTGGGGGCACTTGTACCTGAAAATTTAGCTGTGTGCTTAGAGCCATGTCAAGTTTCACGATACTCTCAGTCAAGCCATGATCTGTAGAACTAAGTCAACCATGTGACTCAGAAAATCTCAAAAATCTCAGTAGTTTAGTAATCTCAATGATTTCAGTATTCCAAGTAAAAATCTCAGTAACTAAAGTACTCTCAGTCAGTCCTCAGACACCAGTACAGTTCGTCAGTCAATGGAACTCAGTAAAATTAGTTTAGCTCCTCTAAACAATACCACTAGTATCAGTTCAATTAACCATTTCAGCTCAATTAATCAGTTCATTGTCTTTCATATGTGAGTAGGATTCAGCACAAGCAAGCCTAGGGATGGGGACTCACCCGCTAGACAGGACTGAGATCCCTATAAGCAATCCATAAGTTCCAGAACTACGTTGCCAGTGTAGGTATGAAATTTCACCCGTTAGATAGGAGTGACATACTCAGGGATCACCAGTTAGCATATTTAAATGTGTAGGACTGATCCCAGGGGTCACCCGCTAGATTAGGACTGACTCTACTGTAGTTGTCTTTACCAGTGGCGCAGTACTGACACCCTTTCAACTAAGGTTACAGTTTGGACCCTAGAATAGCTAGAAAGGGGTATGTCGGTAGATGAATACATCCTATAGTTTCAGTTACCGATTCAAGACTGTCAGATAAAGTTAACTCAGGTCAATAGTACAAATTCAGGACTGTCAAATACAGCCAACTTAGCTCAGTAGTACAGATTCAGGACTGTCAGATATATTTAACTGAGCTCAGTAGTACAGATTTAATACTGTCAGATACAATCAATATTTATCATTATCAGTAGACCTTGGGATCACCCGTTAGACAGGACTGATCTCAACCATGGTAACATTAGATTTAGAGATCACCCGCTAGGTAGGATTGATCTTAGACTAAGTCAATCATCATTATTATCACTATACTTAGATATCACCCACTAGATAAGACTGATCTCAGATTGAGTTACTCCATACCAAACGAAACTTAGTTAGTTCCATTAGAATCTAGACTGTCAGATACAGTTGCTTAGTAATAGGGTCAGTTATATCAATTATCATAACTCAATCATCATGTTGTCATGAACTCATTCATTCAGTATCTCAGTATCAGTAAACTCATATTGTCAGAATTCAGACTCAGTAGTAAGTATCACCAGGTGTTCAGTTACAATTACTTATGCTTGTATGTATTCTCACGTTTATATAAGTCATCATTGTTCATGCATATAAACCCCTTTGCATTTAGCCTACCGCACTCGTATACTTAATATATTTAGTTGTACTGATGCATTTGCGCTATGGTGTTTTACTTTACGCCATAGGTTCAGAAGCATGAGGTCCAGATCGTAAGTAGCATTTTAGATTCCAATAGCAGTAGATTAGCAGTAAGTCCTCATCATGCGAGGATGATATGATTTTTTATTATTATTTATTATTTTAGTTCAGTATCAGTAGATAGAGTTAGTTGGAGACATGTTCCTTCAACTCCTTATTCAGTTCAGTTAGAGCCTTTCAGACTAGATGTCAGATTAGATATTTAAACTTCATTATTTTCAGTATTTATGTTTCATTTTGGTATTATGATACCATATTTTTTAGATGTTGATTTTTCAGTTATGCAGTTTTTAACCTTATGGCCTTCTAGTACATGTTTTCGCATTATCAAGTTATATTATGCAGTGTATAGGTAAAGATATCATTCATGGATTAGCTTGTAGTCCTTCCGGGTCATGATAATCTTGTAGCGTTCTAGTTCAGAAAATCAGGACATTATAAACTTGGTATCAAAGCTAGGTTCGATAGCGTCCTAGGAAGTCTGAAAAGCCACATCTAGTAGGTATTGTACATGCGTGTGTCGTGCACCACACTTATGTGCAGGAGGCTATGAGATGTTTTAGGAACAGTTTCCCTTCATTCATGTTTCAGATCATGCTATATAAAGGTTTCCTAAGAAATTCATGCAGATTCTCATCATGCTCCACTCATGTCAATTCTACCTTACTTTCAAGGTAACAAAGTAGTGAAGCTCAAGTCCTAAAGATAGGGCTTTCTCAGATAGTTATGGGATTTTCCATATGCTCAGATAGTATACCTTAGTTTTGTTATGTTCTAAAGTTATACGGATCTTATTTATGATCATGAGAACTCATTCTCGAACCCAGATTTAGATATTCCACTAGATCCCTTCTCAGAATCCTATGATAGCATATGACTAGAGTTAAAAAGCATGAACCAGGGGTTTAGCAGTAATGAAGTTAGGACAATGTTATCCGAGTTGATCAGATTATGTATTCATGGGAATAATTATGCCAGAATGAATAGGTAGGCTTGAATAGTATGAGTTACAAATTTAAGTTTATTGACTTGAAATTAAGCATGAAGGTGTGAATGTGATATTAGTAGTATGTGAGGAAATAGAGGTAGATGATGTGTTTAGTAAGGCGAGCATGTGTTGATCAGAGTGTAAGTATGTGATGATGATTACAGTTCAGTTCAGAGATTAGTTTAGTATTCATAGACTTATGATGATGGCTTAAAGCCAGGGGGCAGAAGGTATATCAAATACCCAAGTCGGGCTTTCAGATTTCAGTAGTAGTACCAGTATGTACAGAAAATCAATTAGGGAAGACAATTCCCTACTCATCCTTATCTCAGTAAAAAGTTTCACACTTCAGTCAGTATGATGCCGGTGCATGCTTCATTTCTTAGTTCTATGAACACAACTTATATTTACGCTTTCCATAGAATTATGTACGATTCCATTTCCCGGCATAAGTGGTTTGGTTTTATTCCCCTCAGTAATATAAATCATGTCCCATGAATGCAAAAAGCTCCCAGCTCAGGTCATGCAGCTCATGACTCATGTACACATGTCACACTTTACTGATTGCTCAGCTCCCATGAATCATGATACACTCTTATTGATCAATTAATCTAGGATATGTCATGTATATCCTCAGTTTAGAGCTTTTGGGTACATCCATATTGTTGATATCCTATTTCTCAGGCCTCGGCCATGTGTCAAGTTCATGTAGTGTTCATTCATGTTTCAGGTCCTCTTGATTCAACACTTTTAGTGAGCTATCTTTGTGAGAACAGTATAGTGATGAGCAGTTGCTTAGATAAGTGAGAGTAAATGATACATGTTAAGAGAAGATTGTTGCATGCCTATTTTACACGATGGTGTATTTATGGATATAGGCTTGAATGTTATGCTAATATGCAAATAAATGACGAGCAAGAGGTTATACTTAGAAATCATGAAAAAGTTCAGAGCGTAAGTGTACATTCAGATCCTTGACTTATGACAACCTTCATTATGCGACTCAGTTGCCATCTCAATTACAGTATTAGTTATAATGTATGCTTCAGTTCAGTAATCAGCTCAGTTCATGTGTCATGCCTTAGTTTTACATCTCATATAATCAGTGGTGATTCAGTTCCCAGGTGCCTCACGCATCACCTCAGCTTCCCTCAGTAGCTCAGCCAAGTCAGTATTTTGTAAGGGACTTAGTGTCCCAAGGTGAAGATACGCTATGATTCCCTAAACTTTCATAACATAAGCAATCCATTCTCTCTTTATGTAATGAATCCAGTATAGAGTAGGGGATACTGATAAGTTTACCCTTAAGCTCCAACCTCAATTGCACGCCATGTATTACAGACTCAGTTCATATCATGTATCACGTTCCAGAATCATTTATGTTCTCATGTTTCCACTTATGCCTATTGAGTAATTAGAATCAGACTCATTGATATTTTTAGTTCAAGGTAATATTCTTCCTTGAAGTTACTCATTCTCATGTTCAGCTTTTAGTAACAAACTTAGTATTCAATTCCATGCTTCGTTTTCAATTCAAACTTGGTATTTTTACCATTACATATTCAGTCGCAGTTCATGAGTCAGTTCAGTTATATATTCATGCATCAGATATGCATGATCATTTTACCAGTACTTTCAATCATGTATTCACGTATAATGTCAGTCATAAAATTCAGCATCAGATATGCATTGTTATTATGAGAAACTCAGTTCATCAAAACACTCAGTGGTGCATTCATGAATCAGTTACTCATGCATCAGATATGCATGTTCAATATGATGTATTCAACATATCAGTCATGTCAGTCCTGAAACCATATTTTAGTAGTATATGTCTTGCACGTACTTCAGTTGATCTTTTCTTCCATCTCAGTCATTCTTATTCGAGGACGAATATTCCCAATGGGGAGATATTGTAATACCCCGAAAAATCCAAACCAATATTAGAGCCATGTTTCATGCTCATGCATAGTACATCATCATTTTTTACAGTATTATGAGGAAATTAGATGTATATTAAGTCTTCAAACAACTCCCAGCTATCAGACGAATAAAAACATTCCTTACCGATTGAAGTCTTGGGAAGGATATTGCTATAGTCAACTTCAACTGATAATATCTCTTGTTATCCTATGCATTATTTATCTCATGACCTACAAATAGATATATAATTGAATTATCTTTCCAACGATACCAATTTCACCCAAATCCAATGTCGTAGAAAAAAGTTATAACCATTTTACTCTGGCATATCCACCTGGCAAAGGAGTGACGACATGAGCTGACGACTTATCACAAGTCTGACGGCTTATTAGCCCATGTCGTCAGGCTTAGACAGAAAACCAAAAATTCCAGCTCCCAGGTAATGACCTGGGCTGATGAGCTATCATAGATCTGACGGCTTATCAGCCTTGGTAGTCAGCTGATAATTTCAGCAACTAGGAGGTGATTTCGTGGGGGTATTTTGGTATTTTTCCCTCACTCTAAACACGGTATTAAAGCCCTGATAAGGCTATTATCCCATTATTTTATCATTCTTCTCAAGAACAAGAACATACTCTCCCAAAGGGGTTAAACCTTAGTCAGGAAAAATCAAGAACAAGCCTAAGGATTTCTTCAAGAACCTTAAAGAAATATTAGATCTCTTTCAAGATTCAAGCCGATTTCACCGCTAGTTTTCATGGATCTTCAATCTAAGATATGCGTAGTGTTCATTCATGGATTCTTTTCATCCATGAAGTCCAAGAACCCTCTTTTAAATTTTATATTATGTTATATATGTGGTGAATGGACTATGCTCATGTTGTTGAAGTTGAATGATCCCCAAGTTGGAATCTTTATGTGTTTTTATGAATCTATGATATCATATGAGTTGGAAACATGTAAGTTTGGTTGTTCATGATGAATAATTTGTTGATTACACATATGCCTAAGTTGTGCATGTAAGGTGTTTGATAAAATGCCTAAAAGACTAGAAGTCATGCATTATAGTTGAATTGTGACATAAATGACAAATGCATGCTACACCCTTATGAAACTAATGACATCTATGATATTGTTATGCACCATGATTATTGATGGAATGTTCATGAAACTAGATTGATAGACTTATGGCATGTTGTTATATGTATTTCTTTCCATGTATAAGATTTTGAGAACTATGTGTAGTATGAAATCCCCAATTTATGGTATTTTGAATTATAAATATTGGCCATATGTTCAAGAAGAGCAAAGTCATGTTTTATCAGTTTCCTTCCATCGAGTCCTGGGGGTACTTGTACCCAATAATTTAGTTGTGTTCCTAGAGACATGTCATGTTTCATGATACTCTCAGTTAAGCCATGATCCATAGAACTCAGTCAACCATGTCACTCAGGAAATCTCAAAAATCTCAGTAGTTTAGTAATCTCAGTGATTTTAGTATTCTAAGTAAAAATCTTAGTAACTACATTACTCTCAGTAAGTCCTTAGACATTAATATATTATGTCAGTCAACGAAACTCAGTAAAATCAGTTTAGCTCCACTAAACAATACCATTAGTATCAATTCAGTTAATCAGTTCAGCTCAATTAATCAGTTCAGTGTCTTTTATATAGGAGTAGGATTCAGCAGCGACCGAGCCTAGGGATGGAGACTCACCCGCTAGATAGGACTGAGATCCCTAGAAGAATTCCCTAAGTTCCAGAACTACATAGCCAGCGTAGCTATGAGATTTCACCCGTTAATAGGACTAACATACTCAGGGATCACCCGTTAGCACATTTAAATATATAGGACTGATCTCAGGGGTCACCCGCTAGATTAGGACTGACTCTACTACAATTTTATTTACCAGTGGTGCGGTACTGACACCCTTTCAACTAGGGTTATAGGTTGAACCCTAGACTAGCTAAAAGGGGCATGTCGGTTAGATGAATACATCTCACAATTTCAGTTATAGATTTAAGACTGTCAGATACAGTCAACTCAGCTCAGTAGTATAAATTTAGGACTATCAGATATAGCCAACTCAGCTCAGTAGTATAGATTTTAGACTGTCAGATACAGTTAACTCAGCTCAGTAGTACAGATTCAATACTGTCTAATATAGTAAATCCTCATCATTATCAGTAGACCTCAGGATCACCCATTAGACAGGACTGATCTCAACTATGGTAACATCAGATTTAGAGATCATCTGCTAGGTAGGACTAATCTCAGACTAAGTTAAGTCATCTTTATTATATGTATACTTGGAGATCACCTACTAGATAGGACTGATCTCAAATTCAGTTGCTCCATACAGAACAGAACTCAGTTAGTTCTATCAGAATCTAGACTGTCAGATACAGTTTCTTAGTAATTGTATCAGTTATATCAGTTATCATAACTCAATCATCATGTTGTCACAAACTCAGTAATTCAGTATCTCTGTATTAATAAACTCATGTTGTCAAAATTCTTACTTAGTAGTCAATATCACCAGGAGTTCAGTTACAATTACTTATGTATATATGTATTCTCACGTTCATATAAGTCAGCATTGTTCATTCATATAAACCCCTTTGCATTTAGGCTACCTTTCTTATAAACTCAGTACATTCAGCCGTACTGATGCATTTGCTCTATGGTGTTTTAATTTAAGCCATAGGTTTAGAAGCACGAGGTCCAGACCGTCAGTAGTATTTTAAATTCCAGCAGTAATAGATTAGTATTGAGTCCTCATCATGCAAGGATGATATGATTTCTTATTATTATTTATTATTTATGTTCAGTATCAGTAGATGGAGTTAGTTTGAGACATGTTCCTTCTACTCCTTATTCAGTTCAGTTAGAGGACTTTAGACTAGATGTCAGATTAGATATTCAAACTTTATTATTTTCAGTATTTATGTTTTGTTTTGGTATTGTGATACCATATCTTTTAGACATTGATTTTTCAGTTGTGCAGTTTTGAACCTTATGGCCTTTTAGTACATGTGTCGACATTATCATGTTATATCATGCAATGTATTGGTACAAATATCAGTCATGGGTTAGCTTGTGGTCCTTCGGGGTCATGAGAACCGTGTAGCATTTTGGTTTACAAAATTGGGGCATTACATCATGATTCATGTACTCAAGCTTTACAGTATGTTCAGTTCAAGCACTCAAGCAATACTCTTAATGATCAGCGAAATTCAAATTTATATGACCTTAGATTAGACCTCTTTGATAAGTTCATGTTGTTTAATATTCTATTCCTCAAGCCTCAGTTGAGTGTCAAGTTATAAAAAGTATCCCTTCATGTTCTAACCTTTTTTTTTACTTTTTCTTAGGTTAAGATTGTGATGACAAACAGTTGTCTAGATGGGAGAGAGTAAACATTTCTTATTAATGGAAGCTTGTTGTATGCTTATTTTTGCTAAGGCTATAAGTGTAAAGTAGGATTGAGGCCAAGTCTTTGATACACGTCATGGTTAGTTAAAGTTCTATATGTTATGTGTGAGTAGTTGAAATTTTATATATGTCTTCTTAAGAATAGTGCATCAAAGTTGTTCTTGATAGAGGTTTGTAGGATATGGAAAAGAAGCTTTATGAGCATTTGTTTAGAAGTGCATATGGGGTTATGAAGATAGGCTTGAATGTCATGTTTGTATACATGTGGAGGGATGCATTGAGCATTAGTGAATGTCTAGTACTAGGTGGATTGTAGTTGTTGGAGTGGTAATGAGGATTATTCTGGAGATAAGAAGTTGTGAAAAGTGTAGATGCATGTGAATTCATGATTCTGACTGGTGTTATGTTATAGTGTTAGGTGTGACACCTTATGATTTCAAGTTAGGCTTGACCATAACGAGAGAGTTGGGTTCAGTTAGACTTTGGTAGATAGATTTGTCAACGGCCATGTGAGAATTATAAGTTGAGTCAATAAGTATGGTCTTTAAGGGGAAATTTTAGTTTGAGAGAGTATTTTAGAAGTGTGGTTAAGCTTTAAAGTGAGAAGTTGCATTGCTTGGGGCCTACTACTTTTATCCCGACTTATGATTCACATGCCTATGTTCCATGCTATATTTGGAGCAATGCTGTAATTCCTTATTCTGAGGTCTTGTTCAGACCATGCCCAGAGTCCCATACTCCCTAGTGGCCTTAGAAATTTCTTAGAAAAGTGTTGAAGAAATACCCTATTTGGGGGAGAGCAGTCAACATGATTTAGTGCGAGCATCCAGAAATCCAGTTTATATCTTCCAATTTAGTCTAGTCTCACTACCTAAAATTTTGTGAGCATGACAATTTCAAAAGATAGTTTGTTCACATCCAAGTAGATTGTGAAATTTAGTTCAATACATTCATCATGCATCAGTTTCAGATTCAGATACTAAGTCATGGTTCAGTCTGTAAGTATCCTGTATATCCTCTTAGTCTTTTCTAGTATTTCAACCAAATTAGTGTCATTCGGGGATGAATGATCCTAAGGAGGGGGTGTTGTAATACCCCAAATTTTAATGTCATAAACCTTCCATCTCTTCTCTGTGAATTCAGATCCAGTCGAAGGTGATAGTCTTCCTTAATTGAGTTCTTTTCTAATCAAAGATTTAGCTATATAGCTATTCTTATTATAAGTTCATCCTGAAGTACTCAAAGGATTAGAATAATGAAGAATTATTTTAGTAATTTATTTCAGTTGTGCATCCTCAGTTTTATCAGCTAGCCAACTTCATTCGAGGATGAATGTTCATAAGGGGGAGATATTGTAATAGCCTGAGATTCCAACCGATATTTGAACCATGCGTCCAACTCATGAGAAATAAAATTTAGTGGTTTGGTAGTTTTATGATCAAGTTTTATGTGTATTAAGGTCTCAAATATGGCCTAGCTATTAGGCGAATCAAAACATCCCTTACCGATTGAATTCTTGAGAAGGCTATTGGTATAGTTAACTTTAAATAAGCATATATTTTGTTGTACTACGAATTTATGAGCTCATTACACACCAACAGATAGAAAATTGAATTAGCTTTCCAACTATACCAATTTCACCAAAATTCGTTACGGGGTAAAAAGTTATGGCCGTTTTACAATGAGCTATTCAGACTGTCAAAGTGCGACGGGAAGGCCAACGGACCATCATGCCAGCGACGAACCGTCGCCCAAACCATTGAAGCTGAGGCAATAAGCCCACTTTTTGGCCATAAAGCGACGGTTTGAGGGACAGTTCATCCCTAGGGCGACGTTTCGTCGCCCAAACCGTCGTGCACCTCCATTTAGTGATTAAAAGTCATTTTTAAAGGGATTTTATGGTCTTTTCCACCCTTTTTAACACCTAATTAAATCAAATCAAAGCACATAACTGCATATTCATCCATAGCATCCAAATTAGGGCTCCTTTCAAAATCAACCCTTAAGAATAAGGTTCAAACCCTTCTTCAAGAAAACTCAAGAATCAAAATATCACCATTCAAGAACCTTTAAGAAAAGCCTCCAACAACATTCTCAAGGCTTCAAAAGTCAACTTGTTCTATCGAACCAAGCCAAATAAGGTATGTGGGATTTGAACATGAACAATTCTTTCATTTTTGTGTCCAAAGATTTGATTGTATTAAAGAATTTCATGTTTTTCAAAGTGGGGATTTCTCCTAATTTACTTGTTTTGAATTTATGAAATTATAAGTTGTTCAAGTCTTGAACTTGGATGTTATTTCATTTATTTATGTTTGAATCTGAGAATGTATGCCTTGGATTGCACATCTCTACGATCATTTGATATTGCCAAGTGTTTCTAAGATAAATTTCAAGATTTAAGCTTTATTATGAAGTTGTGGTCATTTGAGTATATATTTATATATGAGTTTAAGGCTCAATTAAGAATTTTGATGTTTCATAAAGAGTATGGTATTGGTATGCTTTAACAAATAAGTATCTTGATTTTTAAAGAAAGATTGATCATTGATCCTAAGCTAAAATAGGAATCCGTAGTATTTATGATTTAAAGAAAAGAAAAGCCTAATTGGCTTCCTATATACATCCTTGTATTGTTTTAAGGTGGATTTCCTAAAAGTTCTGATCCTAAGTATGGGAGCAGTATTTAGCACTGAGTTGGGCTTGATTCCAAGGTCTCATGCCTCAGAACTACGAGCCACTGAAGGATTATGATTAACCCCAAGTGGGTTAAGATAGTGATCTTTAAAGTTAAGGTTCTATTCTGATGGAAAGGATAGAACAGCTCTCTTCAATGTGGGCAAGATGTGGGACTCCATGTCATCTCACATGGTTTATGTCGGTTATAAGAAACTCCCTAAGTTCTGCTGTAACGCCCCAAATCTGGTACCCGAAATGCTACATGGTGCTTATGACCCCGAAGGACCACAAGCTAACCCATGACTAATATCTATACCTGAACACTGCATAATATAATGTATAAATGCGTAAATAAATTCTAAAAGGTCATAAGGTTCCTAACAAAAACATAATATCTGATAAAATATAATATCTGGATAGGGTATGAAATACCCAAAACGATTGAAATAAACTGTCTGAACATGATAGTCTGAAAAGTCTGTAACTGTCTGAATAAGGAATTGATGGGACATGTCCCCAACTAACTCCAACTAAAAATTAATTAATGAGATAAAGAAGTAATGATCATGTCCTCAAAAGATGAGGACTCACTGATAACTCTGAATGCTGAAACTGGGATGCTACTGATGCTCTGGTGCTCGTGCTTTTGAACCTATGGTATCAAACACCATAGCGCAAATGTGTCAGTACTTTGAATGTACTGGTATGTAGGTAAGGTAGGTTGAATGCATGGGTTCCTATGCATAAAAATACTAACTAATTGAATAACATAAATGTGAGAATACATTCATGAATATGTTACTGTAACTTACATCGTAATAGGACTAAATACTGAGTTCTGACTATTTAGTAATAGCTGAGTTTAATATTACTGGAATACAAATTTACTATGTTACTGGTGAGCTAACAACTGAGTTTACTAACATGGATATCTGAATAATTGTTTCTAATAGTTCTTATTATGAAGAACTGATTTGATTGATTGTATCTGACAGTCCTGAATCTGAATACTGATAACATGAGTTTTGTATAACTAATATACTGATACTGAGTGACTATATCTGACAGTCTAAGTTCTGATGGAACTAGCTGAGTTTCGTACTGTACTGAGTTAGATGTATCTGACAGTCCTGAATCTGAAGAACTATCTGAGTTCTTTTACTGAGACTGAGACTAAGACTGAAACTATAACTGTGGGAGGTAATCATCTAACTAACATGCCCAGAAACTAAACTGGTGGGGTCTAACCTATAACAACAGCTGGAAGGGTGTCAAAACCGTGCCACGTGTAAAGACTAGCTGTGAGTATACCCTCTCTGAAAGGGAGCTCTTCCGTTAACCCCTCCTAGCAGGTAAACCAAATGAGATGTATAAATCCCTAATGCATAGAGTGCATCACAACCTATGCTCTCTACATAGTTCTGAAACATAAGGATTTTTTCTAAGGATCACACCCTCCACTGAATAATAGGTGAGCCCCCATCCTTGGGTTCAATCGGTGCTGAATCCTACTCCCAACTCAATTGACACTGAACTGATTAACTAAACTGAACTGATACTAATGGTATTGTTTAGTGGAGCTAAACTGAGTTCACTGAGTACCGTTGACTGACGGAATGCTATTGAGATCTGAGGATTGACTGAGAGTGCTAAAGTTATTAAGATTTACTGAGAGTACTAAGGTTTTTGAGATTTCTGAGTACTGAGATCACTGAGATTACTGAACTACTGAGATTACTTAGATTTCTGAGATTTCTGGTTTCTGAGTCACATGACTGACTATGTTCTATAGATCATAGCTTGACTGAGAGTATAATGAAAACATGACACTGGCTCTAGGCACACATCTAAATTGTCGGGTACAAGTACCCCCAGGACTAGATGGAAAGAAACTGACAAAGTATAACTTTCTTGACTACATGACTAACATCAACAATCCATGATATAATAAACTGGAGATTCATGAAGTACAAGTTCTAAAGCACCACAAGACCACACATATATCCATAGTTCATTGATGAAGACATTTCATCAAATACTTGACGTGCGTGTTGTAAATGAATGGGGATTACATATAATTATACTAGTATGACACTTTTCCTTCACATAGGCATTTAATTAAACACATGGGGAGCATGCTGTGGTTATACAATCATCAACACATCTAATAACCATGGATACATTAATCAACTTGTAAATTTAAGGGGGTTTATCACGGTTATTAGACAAATCTCCATATACTAGGGTCAATTATTGGAATATGTAATTGAAAACATGAATCAAACCACACAGCATCATGAACATGAATTTCAATTCAATTTAAATCATGAAAATTCACAAATACTCAAATCTTGGATTGTTAAAAGAGATTCTTGAGCTTCATGGTTGAAAGAGACCAATGAATCAACACATGACATACCTTGATTGTGATTTTCTTGAGGTTCTTGGACTTGAAAAACTTGAATCTCTTAGTTTCTTGAAGAAAGGTTTGGATCTTGTTCTTGGGGATTATCTTTGAGAGAAAACCCTAATTTTGATGTTATGGATGAATGAGGAGTTATGTGCTTTGATTTGATGTAGTTAGGGGTTCAAAAGGGTGGGAAAAGATCCAAAAATTGCTTTAAAACGTTATTTTAGTGCTGATTTGGATAAAATTGACGGTCTGGGTGACCGACCATCGCTCTAGTGACTGACCATCACTCTGGTGACTGATCGTCACTCCAACCATCAGTTTTGGACCAAAAAATGACCTTACTACCTCAGTTGTGATGGCCAAAGTGATGGTTTGTCACTGACTTAACGGTCCGTCAGCTAGCCCATCGCTCCTGGGCAGCTCGGATAACTCTCAGTAAAACGGGCATGACATTTTACTCAGATATCGAAATTTGTTGAAATTGGTATCTTTCAAATGATAATTCAATTATATATCTGTTTGTGGGTCATAAGCTCAAAAATTCATAGTATAAAAAAAGATATACTAGTTTGAATTTGACTATGACAATATCCTTCTCACGAATTCAATCGGTAAGGGATGTTTTGATTCGTCTAATAGCTAGGACGTATTTGAGGCTTTAATATACATATAAATTGATCATAAAACTACCAAATAACTATAATTTATTTCTCATGATCTTAAAGCATGGTTCTACTATTGGTTGGGATTCTCGGGGTATTACAATATCTCCCTCTTGAGAACATTTATCCTCGAATAAGACTGAGTGACAGGGGAGAAAATAAACTGACGTACATACTGAACATGAATGACTGGAACATGATCTCATGACTAACATGACTGGTAACTGAATATATTATACCGAACATTCATATCTGATGCATGTGTACCTAATTCATGAATGCATGACTGAGTGTCCTGATGAACTGAGTTTTTTTCTCAAAATAAGAATGCATATCTGATGCATAATTACATGACTGAACTAATATATGAATGCATGATTGAATATGCAAGAGTACTTGGTACCAAGTTTGTAATGGAGATCTGAGCATGAATGGAATATTAAGTTTATAATGGTAATTTAAACATAGAACTGAGTAAGTTCAAGAAAACTGTTACATAAACTGAAAAGTACTGATGAACCCATGATTATTCTATAATTATGTATGAACGGGAACCTAAGAACATGACTAAGACTAAAACATGATTTATAAACTGAATTTCGTGAACTAAACTGAGCCCCTAAATACATGGCTCACGACTGAGATTAGAACTTGGGAGTGAACTTATAAGTACCCTCTACTCTAATCTGGATCCATTTCTAGGAAAGGGAATGGGATGTTTAAGTCATGAAAGTTTGGGGGATTATAGCGTATCTCCCACTTGGGACACTAGGTCCCTCTAGGAATACTGACTTGGCTGAGCTACTGAGGGAAACTGAGGCGATGCGTAAGGCACCTAGGAACTTATTCTTGACTGATTATCAGAGATCTAAAACTAAGTCCTATTACATGAACTGAGCTGAGGTTACATCTACATGATTGGTTCATCTTAGAATGGTTTCATTCATGAGATTTCGGCTAGAAAGAATAGATGGAAAGATAGGAAACCAAACTGTACGAACTTGTCTGAGATTAACACATGCTGAAAAACTATAGTCGGCTGGAGGCTTTCCTTGAAAATAATATGAATTAATCTTGAAAATATGAAATTCTTCAAGAAAACTAAAACTTTTGGGCACAAGAATGAAAGGATGTTCTTGTTCAAAACTGACATACCTTAAACTTAGAGCTTTTGGATGACTTCAAAAATTTTAAAAGGTTATTCATGAACTATTGGTTGTCCCTCATAGCCTTAATGGGGAATTCAAATATGTAAGAATTATTAAATTCTCATAGTTGAATCTCTAGATAATTGGGTTTTTATGTGGAAACTCTAACCTTGTGGTTGAAGGTGTGCAGAGAATTTTGAGATGTTTAACAAAATAGAATGGAATATATTATGCTCCTTGAGGGTTATAAGTTGTGGTAAGTGAAGGAAAAATACCAAAATACCCTTACTAAACCGCTTCCCAGTTGTTGAAAATTTAAGGATGATGACATTTGTGATAGGCCGTCAGACTTGTGATAAGTCATCACAAATATCGTCACTGGGGGGTTGGAATTGATGGATTTTTGCCTAAGGCTGACGACATTTATGATAAGTAATCATGCTTGTGATAAATTATCACAAAATGTTGTCATTGTGGGTGGGTTTCTGCCTAAGGCTGACGACATTTGTGATAAGTCGTCACACTTGTGATAACTAATCACAAAATGTTGTCAGTCAGTTTTCCAAGCTGACATGCTGGAGTAAATTGGGCATAACCTCCTGCTCCAGTACTGTATTTAGACGAAATTGGTATCGTTGAAAAGATAATGCAAAGATCTTTAATTTGATATGTAGTAGGCCACTTAGTTATTGATATACAAGGAGTTATGGTCGATTGAAGTTGACTCAAGTTTTGATGCTCACTAAAACTCGAATGATAGGAAAGCTTTCAACTTGACCTTGAGTTAGGGGATCTCTATGATCACAATTCAAGATCAAACAGGTTCCCACACTAAATAATTGATTAACATACCAAATATTCATAGGATTTATGGCTTTTGGAACATCTACACTTAGAAATGACGATTTTCGTTCTTGCCTGAAATGTGGGGCGTTACAATATCTCCCCCTTGGGATCATTCATCCCTGAATGTTGCTCTTTAGGTTAAGAATACAGAGAAAACAGAGGATACACAGTTGAAATAGATTATTAAACTGAATCTATATCTTTCTAAACTTTGGAATCCTTCGATGAATGAATATACTCATGATAAGAATAGCTATCTAACTGAATCATTGATTAGAGAGGAGCTGAATGACGAAAGGTTGGTACCTTCGTCTGAATCTGATCTAAATTGCCCTTTTTACTTATTTATGAAGAGATGACTCATGCTGAGAGTTTAGAATTTGCTTAATATGCTCATGGTGCGATCATACTTATAGACTGGGAGGTGATAGTTTATACAGGCCCAAATCATGAGAAAATAAGGCTAAGATCACAAAACTGGTATTACAGTGTTTGAGCTGGAATACTTGGAAAACAAAGATCATTCGGTGAATACTTCTGAACTGGATCATGATTAGATATTCTAAATTCTGAAACTAATGCCTGATACATATACTAAGATGAATTCGCAATTGCGAAACTATTTCGGAATGACCGTACTTATGAAACTTCAGGTAGTAAAACTAGGCTGCTTCAAAAAATAGAAATCCATAGAAATCTATGTGCTTGATTGTTAAACCAAACTACTGTCTATTTAAACTGAATCATACTAGATACTCATGCTCAAGTGGAGGGTTTCTTCAACACCCCTCTAAAGAGTTCTAACTATTTGAAGGAGCCAAGAATTTTGGTCAAGATCTGAACAAGACATCTGAATATGGGATTACAATATTGCTACAATTCCATAGCTTGGAATCACACCTTTGAATCATAGACTGGGCGGTGAGGGGAATTTACTTGGATTTAGGCAATGCATCACCTTACTTAAAACTTAGACACACTTATATTCTATCAACTATTCCTTTACCTTAAAAACCATACTTATTGATTCATCTTCTAATTGTCACATGGTCGTTGATATTTCCTTCTACTCATGTCTAAACTGCACTAAATTCTCTCACCATCTTCAAGCCTAACCCATAATCACGGGTACACCACATAACACTGTACTACTAGTCTGAACCGTAATTCAACACCCCCTGCACTTCATAACTTCTCATCTCATGAAAATCCTTACTACTACTCCAACAACCACATTCAACCTCGTACTAGACATTTCACTAATGTGCAGTGCATTCATCTAAATATACAAACATGATGTTCAAGCCTCACTTTTATAACCATATATGCACTTCTTAACATACTCCCCTAAAATACCTTTGTCACAACTTACAAACCTCCATCAAGAACAACTTCCATGCACTACTCCTAAGAAGACATACATAAGATTTCAACTACCCAAACATCTCATATAAAACTTTGACTAACCATGAAGGGTATTAACAACTTGGCTTCAATCTTACTTCACACTTTACTGCCTTAGCTAAAATAAGCATACAACGATCTTCCAGTAAAAAGAAATGTTTACTCTCTCCCATCCAGACAACTGATTATCATCACTATCATGACCGAAGAAAAGATAATAGAAGGTTAGAACATGAGGGCCCAAAATATGAGGGGATACTATGAATAACTTAACACTTAACTGAGGCTTAAGGAATAGAATATATAGCATCATGGACTTATCAAAGAAGTATGATCTAAAGACATGCAAGATATAAATCTGAATTTTGCTGATCATTAAAAGTATTGCTTGCATACTTGGACTGAACATACTGTAAAGCTTAAGTACATGAGTCATAAGCTGCATGACATGAATTTGGAGTTCATAACTTATGGAATGTGATTCCAACTACTGAAAGAACTGGAACTTCTTATTTTTTGGAACTAGGAGAGTACATAATTCTCCATCATATGCATGAACACGAATTAAGATCATAGAACTTAACGTAAGGTATGAGTAGGTATTGGGACAACTGAAAATACTGAAAGAAGACTGGGTTAAGCATTAATCTTTCGCACAGTTATTCTACAACTTACTGGTACATCTACTAGAATCTGAAGGCTTGACTTGGTTACTTGTTCTATCATCTCCCCCTTAGATGTAAGCCATCACTCTAAGGCTGTGAACCACTATATAAACTCTAGTCTAACTACAATTACTTTACTCTAAAGTCTGGGATATAGCAACGCAGATAAACAAAAGAACTTAGCCCGAATGACTACACCTGAAAGCATAAAACCAACTTTTAATACTCACTTTTGAGCTACACCCTATCTTTCTATAGCCCCAATAGTCAGCATATAACACTTGAACACTTACTATCTTTGAATCTGCATAAGTATCCCCATAGTTGGAGTGCGCACCATCTAGTGCTTGAACTCTTATTCCTATTAGCTAAATCTTCGAAATTTCAAACTTAGATTCTAACGCTTAACATGGGTATCTCCAAACCTTTGATGGACCATACAACTTATGTCATAGCCTACTAATATCACGCTTGTAAACTTATATTTCTAACCTATGAGAATCAAATTCATACAAAAAAAGGCTCAACATCTTCAATCATAACTCCTTAACTTAGCTATCAAGAACATTACTCATTATCTAACTAGTTTGTCTCCATCTAACATATCAACGGTACTACTGACCTCACAACATGCAATAATCCTCAAAAAAAATAAAATAATGTAGCCCCATAGCACCTTAGATGTACTTTTGCATCATACATATAACGTCAAACTTGATTACAAATCAAGTAAACTTATGCTCTTGCATACACTGTTCAAGCCTATTATATCACTTCATTACTAACCCAATCCTATGCACAAGATTCGGCTATACATATAGTTATTGAATTGCCCTTACCACTTTTCTTGTCACTACACCTCTAAACCCTCAGTTTCAACCAACACAAAAATAACAAGATGCACAACAAGTTGCTAGTGAATCAAAATAGGCCTCACACGGCTTCACTAGACTTTGATTTTTCAACAAAACAATGATAACAAGGTTACAAGAGATAGAAACTTGACAAAAAATATTCAATGATCTAAGAATACACATATTATTTTGTATTACTTGCATGGCTCATAAGATTAAGGACATAACTATGATCCTAAGAGACTTATAAAACACTAGAATGCTACTTTCAAGCCATTTTGTGTGACTTCTAAAGCTTCTTACTAGCCAATCTGAGAGCATTATCTGGGGAGGAACTGGAACTTACTAATCATGCTATCTCAAGAATAATACATGGATATGGAGGTATAGCTTTTCATTATATATTTTGAGGAGGAATCTGGAAGTACATCTGACTTTGGCTTAGTGCATGACTTTTATGAACCATGAATAAAGAACTTCAATCATCGGAACTCAAAAGCACTGATGGGATACATTTTATCTCTCTTACAATATGATAACTATCTGTGGAGACTGTATGAGAAAGCACTATCTGTAAAAATTTAAGCTTGACTATTTCTGATACCTTGAAAATAAGGCATAGATGGCTCGGATAGAGTAAGATACGAATCTATATAAATTTCTTGGAGAACCTTTCTATAGCATGATCTGAGACTTGAAAGAATGGAGACATTTCCTAAATGCCTCGTAGCCTCTCGAAGAAAAGTACAGACAGCTCTATTCCATTCTGCAAGACTCTACTAGACACAGCTTCACAGATACCCTAGGACTCTTGAACTCTGTGCTATGATACCAAGTTTGTAACGCCCTAGAAATATGTTTGGAGACGTTACACAGTGCTTAGGGTCACATGTTACCCCAAGCTAACCCTTCTACTGGCATAACTCATAAGCAACTTAATAAAATACTTAAATCTATATAAAATCAGTGAGAACATAAAACTTTTCTAAACTTGATCAATACAAATTTGAACTTTACAAGATTACAACTCTACTTTTACCAAAATAAAACTGAAACTGAATACATCAACTCTACTAACTGTCTATAAAGTCTCTACTAGTACTAACTTTAGATAGCCGGGTCATGACTCCTAACTATCCCAACTCAATACGACTGAAATAGGAAAATAAAGAACTACTAAAACTTTCTATCTAGCTCAAACCGTTGAATCAAAAGGATTCACACATGACTGGAAGCAGCGAGCTGACTAAATTTAAATATGCATACTAAGTCTTGTACCTACATTATCAGACAATGTAGCATATAGACGTATATGTGGATCAGCACTTTGGGAATGCACTGAGTATATAAGGGTGTATGCAATTAAATAATTAATATCATAAATCCTTATAGAAAACATGCATGCTAGTATAGATGACTCACATAGCTTGAATTAAAACCATCATAATCATGAGTAAGAAAATCGGCAATGTAAATAACGTGAGTCATTGCACTTCATTCTAAATCTGCATTCTTTCTTTATTCTCAAACTTGTAAGATAGATAAAATCTTAAAACAACATCTTTCAGAGCATACACTTTAATCTCATGAAAACTAGGAACTTCTTTGGAAACTTAAAGATTTTGACACTTGAGAGCTTTAGAAATCTTAGACTCAAAGCTTTCGAAATACATATACTTGTATCTTAGATAGAGTGGGGGACTACTTTGGGAGTTTCTTCTAACTGACATAAACCATGTGAGCTACATGGAGTCCAACGTCTTACCCACATTGGGGAGAGCTTTTTTATCCTTTGCATCAGATAGAACCTTAACTTTAGTGATCACTATCTTAACCCACTTGAGGTATAGCAAGAACCTATGGAGGCATGTAGTTCTGGGGCATGAGACCTCGAAATCAAGCCCAACTCGATGCTAAATACTACTCCCTTACTTAGCTCAGAACTTTATAAAATCCACCTTAAAACAATTCAACAATATGTGGGGAGCCAAAATGCATCCCCTGTATCTCAAAATCAAGTATGTGGATTTCTTTCTTAACTTTGGATCGGAAGTCACTTCTTTCTTGAAATCTTGATAGACTTATCATGAATAAGCTTTAAAGTCTCAAAAACATAGAAATATATGCACTCTTCTTAAAACACTTTAAAAAGTATCAATAAGTCATTCTCAAAGACTCACAATTTCACAATGAGGCTCACTTCACAACAACAAATCTTGGAAATTCTTGAAAATATGATTTCAATATAGGAATGTGCAATTTATGTCATGAACTCTCAATTTATATCATAATTACATAAGATAATCATGCAATTCAAGACTTGAACAATTTCATAACCTCTTAAACTTTAAATATAGCAAAATAATATGAATTCATCTTGAAAATATGTAATTCTTTAAGAAAACTAAAACTTTTGCGCACAAGAATGAAAGGGTGTTCTTGTTCAAAACCCACATACCTTAAACTTGGAGATTTTGGATGACTTCAAAAATTCCTGAAGGTTATTCACAAACTATTGGGTGTCCCTCGTAGCACTCTTAACGAAAAATTCAAATATGCAAGAATTATCAAATTCTCACGGTTGAATCTCTAGATAATTGAGTTTTTATGTGGAAACCCTAACCTTGTGGTTGAAGGTGTGCAGAGAATTTTTAGATATTTAACTAAAGAGAATGGAAGAAAATACACTCCTAGAGGGTTATAAGTAGTGGGAAGTGAAGGAAAAAGACCAAAATACCCTTACTAAACCGCTTCCTAGTTGCTGAAAACCTAAGGATGATGACATTTATGATAGGCAGTTAGACTTGTGATAAGTCGTCACAAATGTTGTCACTGGAGGGCTGGAATTGATGGATTTCTGCCTAAGGCTGACAACATTTGTGATAAGTCATCACACTTGTGATAACTTATCACAAAATGTCGTCATTGGGGGTGGGTTTCTGCCTAAGGCTGAAGACATTTGTGATACGTCGTCACACTTGCGATAACTTATCACAAAATGTTGTCAGTCAGTTTTCCAAGCTGACATGCTGGAGTAAATTGGGCATAACCTCTTGCTTCGGTATCATATTTAGACGAAATTGGTATCGTTGAAAAGATAATGCGAAGAGCTTTAATTTGATATGTAGTAGGCCACTTATTTATTCATATACAAGGAGTTATGGTCGATTGAAGTTGACTCAAGTTTTGACGCTCACTAAAACTCGAATGATAGGAAATCTTTCAACATGACCTTGAGTTAGGGGATCTCTATGATCTCAATTTATTCTCAAATAGGTTCCCATACTACATAATTGATTAACATACCAAATTTTTATAGGATTTATGGCTTTTTGAACATCTACACATAAAAATGATGGTTTTTGTTCTATCCCGAAATGCGGGTTCTTACAATATCGCTAATCAACATTGGAGTCCTGCACTCCTTAACCACTCTACCTGATACCCCTGATACAAACTTACTCATTCTAGATCTGTTATCTACTACTACATGGGGAGCATACCTGGTTGGCTAAGTGAGTGAACTTAAGAGAGAATTCTTTCACACTCATGGTTCCTTGTCTAAAATTTATGAGCTCTAACAATTTGGATTCTTTCTGCTCTAAGGGAAAGAAACTATCTACAAAGGCCAAAGCAAACTTTTCCCACTCTATGGACTCTATATCTGTACCTCTTTCTACCTTTCACTTCTTATACCATGTATGGGCTATGTCTTGTAGTTGATAGGCAGCTAACTCTACGCTCTCACTGAAAGTCACTCCCATGATGTCTGTGACTTTTTGAACCTAGTCTAGGAACTCCTATGGATCTTCTTCGGACTTAGAACTGGTGAATAGCGGAGGATTCATTCAGGTAAAGTCCCGAATCCTGGATGCAGTAGCATTTGCCCCTAGGTTGGTTGGAATAGTGGTTGGCTGTTCATTCTGTGTTGTGACTGAATGAGCTAGAGTAGTGAATGCAGTCCTAAATTCTGCATGAGAGACGTTCTCATTCAGAGGACCTGGCTGGACGGGCTGAGGTGGTGATTGATTTCTATTTCCCCCTTCGCTAGCCCTTTTGGGAGGCATGATCTGTAAACCAAGAAAAGAAGTGGATTAGACTGAGTATTTAACTAGAGGTTATGCTCACTAGCACGAAATAAATACTGAAAGAAGGGAAACTGTTCCTAAAACATCTCATAGCCTCCTGCACATAAGTGTGGTGCACAATACAACCATGCACAAGACTCTACTAGATACGACTTTCAGACTTCTTAGGACACTATTGAACCTTTGGCTCTGATACCAAGTTTGTAACTCCCTGAATCTGGTACCCAGAATGCTACACGGTGCTTCTGACCCTGAAGGACCACAAACTACCCTATGACTAATATTTGTACCTGAACACTGCATAATATAATGTATAAATGTGGAAATAAAGGCTGAAAGGCCATAAGGTTCAAAACTAAAACATAATATATGATAAAATATAACATCTGGATAGGATATGAAATACCTAAAACATATAAAATAAACTATCTGAACATTATAGTTTGAAAAGCCTCTAACTATCTAAACTGTTTGAATAAGGAGTTGATGGGACATGTCCCCAACTAACTCCAACTAATAAATTAATTAATAAGATAAAGAAGTAATGATCATGTCCTTGAAAGATGAGAACTCACTGCTAACTCTGAATGCGGAGACTGGGATGCTACTGATGCTCTGGTGCTCGTGCTTCTGAACCTATGGTATAAAACACCATAGCCCAAATGCATCAGTACTTTGAATATACTGGTATGTAGGTGAGGTTGGTTGAATGCATGTGGTTCATATGCATGAACTATACTATCTGACTGAATAACATGAACGTGATAATACATGCATGAATACTTAAATATAACTGACATCGTGATAGGACTGAATACTGAGTTCTGACTACTGAGTCTACTGATAACATGGATTTACTAATATTTGAGTTTACTATTACTGGACTATAGATTTACCATGTTACTGGTGAGCTGACAACTGAGTTTACTGACATGGATATCTGAATATTGCTTTTGATAGTTCTGATTATGAAGAACTAATTTGATTGACAGTATCTGATAGTCCTGGATTTGAATACTGATAACTTGAGTTTTGTATAACTGATATATTGATGCTGAGCAACTGTATCTGACAGTCTAAGTTCTGATAGAACTAGCTGAGTTCCGTACTATACTGATTTGACTATATCTAATAGTCCTGAATCTGAAGAACTAAGTTATTTACTGAGACTGAGACTAATACTGAAATTGTAACTGTAGGAGGTAATCATCTAACCGACATGCCCCGAAACTGAACTGGTGGGGTCCAACCTATAACCCCAACTAGAAGGGTATCAATACCATGCCACAGGTAAAGACTATCGGTGAGTATACCCTCATCTATCAATCCCTCCTGGTAGGTAACCCAAATGAGATGTATAAATCCCTAACGCGTAGGGTGCATCACAACCTACGATGGCTACGCAGTTTTGGAACACAAGGATTGCTTCTAATGATTACACCCTCCATTGAATAACAAGTGATTCCCCATCCTTGGGTTTACTCGGTGCTGAATCCTACTCCCAACTGAATAGACACTGAACTGATTAACTAAACTAAACTGATACTAATGGTATTGTTTAGCGGAGCTAAACTGAGTTCACTGATGTCATTGACTGATAGAATACAACTGAGATCTGAGGACTGACAGAGAGTACTAAAGTTACTACGATTTATTGGGAGTACTGAGGTTTTTGAGATTTCTGAGTACTGAGATCACTAAGATTACTAAACTAGTGAGATTACTGAGATTTCTGAGATTTTTGGGTTTTCTTGAGTCACATGACTGACTGGGTTCGATGGATCATGGCTTAACTGAGTGTATGAAAACATGACACTGGATCTAGGCACACAGCTAAATTGTCGGGTACAACTACCCCTAGGACTCGATGGAAAGAAACTAACAAAGCATGACTTTCTTTACTACATTACTAACATCAACAATCCATTATATAATAAGCTGGAGAATTCATGAAGTACAAGTTCTAAAGCTCCACAATGACCACAGATATATCCATAGTTCATTGACTAAGACATTTCATCAAATACTTGACGTGCATGAGCTTGTACATGAATGGGGATTACATATTATTATACTAGTATGTAACTTTTCCTTCGCATAGGCATTTAATCAAACACATGGGGAGCATACTGTGGTTATACAATCGTCAACACATCTAATAACATGGATACATTAATTAACTTTTAAATTGAAGAGGGTTTATCATGGTTATTATGCAAATCTCCATATACTAGGGTCAATTATTGGAATATGTAATTTAAAACATGAATCAAAACCACAAAACACCATGAACATGAATTTCAATTCAATTTAAATTATAAACATTCACAAATACTCAAATCTTGGATTTTTAAAAGAGATTCTTGAGCTTCACGGGTGAAAGAGACCCATGAATCAACACATGACATACCTTGATTGTGAGTTTCTTGAAGTTCTTGGACTTGAAAAACTTGAATCTCTTAGTTTCTTGAATAAAGGTTTGGCTCTTGTTCTTGGGCATTATCTTTGAGACAAAACCCTAATTTTGATGTTATGGATGAATGAGGAGTTATTTGCTTTGATTTGATTTAATTAGGGGTCAAAAAGGTTGAAAAAGACCCAAAAAGCCCTTTAAAACATTGTTTCAGCGCTGATTTGGACAAAATTGACGGTCTAGGTGATCGACCATCACTCTGGTGACTGACTATCATTCTAACCATCAGTTTTAGACCAGAAAATTACCTTAATGCCTCAGTTGCAACGGACAAAGTGACGGTCCATCGCTGACATGACGGTCCATCAGCTTGCCCTTCGCTCCTGGGCAACTCAGATAGCTCTCAGTAAAATGGCCATAACTTTTTACTCCGATACCAGATTTTGGAGAAATTGGTATCATTGGAAAGATAATTCAATTATTTATCTGATGGTGGGCCATGATATCAAAACTTCATAGTATAACAAAATATAGACTAGTTTGAAGTTGACTATGATATATCGGTAAGGGATGTTTTGATTCGTCTAATAGTTAGGATGTACTTGAGGCCTGAATATTCATCTAACTTTATCATAAAACAACCAAATTACTATAATTTATTTCTCATGAGCTTGAAGCATGGTTCTACTATCAGTTGGGATTCTCGGGGCATTACATCTACAATCTCTAAGTTTCAAAAAAAGTTCCCTATTCTCCTTAAGATGAATGTATATGTTTTGAAAGTTATTGTTTTTAGATTCCTTTTTCCTTACAATCTTTGAGAATAAGAGGAGAATACAGATTTTAGAACTAAGTATAATGACTCATGACATTTATGCTACAATTTTCATTATTCATGATTTATGAGATATAGATTTCAGATTTATTCAAGCTATGTGATTCATTCACATCAGCATGCATGGGTTTATAAAGAGTAATGATATTGTTGACTTAAGGCATACACCCCCATATACTCAGTACATCCTCAAGTACTGACCCAAATATATGTCTATGTGCTACATTGTCTCATAATGTAGGTACAAGATGTAGTAGGCACATTCAGACTCAAACAGTTGCAGATTCCAGCAAGCAAGGTAATGAGTCCTCCTACTTTGGGGACTTCAATTGGATTTATTTATGTTGTGTCTTTTATTATTCATATGTATTGATTAGAGATAGTTGGAGTAGCTTCCCAACTATCTATAGTTAGTATAGTATAGGCTTCACAGATGTTTGTTAGAGTCAGTATTGTAACTCTAGTCCCTCTCTTCAGACTTTATTAGAATGTAAAAGTGGTATTAGTATTGTGTTTTATAGATTTCAGTATTTCTCTATGTTTTTGCACAGTAAACTCCGTCATTTATTCATATTTAATTAGTTGCTTAGTAGTATGCCATTAGAAGGGTTAGCTTGGGATCACTTGTGGTCCTAAGCACTGTGTGACGTCTCGAGACAGATTTTTAAGACGTTACATTAACACCTAATTTCCAGCGATACACAAACTATATTATCAACACAATATGAGAACAAATATATTACATCAATAAGAAACTCACGGGTTACACGAACAACAAAAAGAAATCTAAAACTTAAAATAACAATACAAGATAGATAGTTAGACTAAATAAAGGGACAATCTTAAGAACCCAAGAATTGTGAGACTCTTGGACCCTTAACACTACCCACAACACAAACCTAACTCAAAATTGACATAAGAGGGATATTACCTCCTCTTAACACCAACATATCAAGCCAAAGATGCAACACAAGTGATATCCATACTTGGGCAGCCCTAGTTATGGATTGGTGGCTTTTCCAATCCCTACAACTAAAGGGTGTTACACTCCTCACACTAGAGAGAGAGAGTTTGTCTTACATCAATAAACAACTAAGTCCTAAAAACCCTATCTTGTTCTATTTATATTACATTACAAAAAAAAAAGAGAAATGACAACAGTACCCTTATTGAGAGGGGTATCCATGGAGTGCATTTTAGGCAAAGTGAAGTGACCAAAATGCCCTCAATGAAGGTGGCCCAAAAAATATGAGCTATTAAGTGTCTAAAATCATGAATCCTCAAGTATTCAATGCTCCAAGAAATTTTCCACTCACGGCCTTGATGAATGGTATGCTCAATGGTAGACTCAAAATTGGTCTTCCTAGCATATTTTTGTGCCCTCGGGGTGACCAAGTCTTGAGCCTTTATGTGATGGTATCCAATCATGTCTTCAAAAATTAGGGTGTACATTTGACTTGTATCATCGATGTCCTTTTCCTTGTCTTTTTCCTCCACCTTAGCAACCTCCTTGGTAGGAGAAACTACCTTCTCTTTCTCAGACCTTTTCTTAGCATCCCTCTTTATAGTGGTAGCCCTTTTACTAGTCTTCAAAGCATCTCTTATAATCTTTTTCTCTGCCCCTAGCGCTATAAGACTTCATTACCAGCTTTTGAAAGACTTGATCCTTGCCCATATATCTCATTTTACTTATCCTATTCCAAGTGTGATTTACTAATTAATCCTTCTCCTCATCATCTTTCACGGGGGGATGAAGTATTTCCTTGGACACACTAGCAAAAATTGGGGTCCCAACATACCTAAGGCTTGGGGACTTTGGTGGGATTTTAGATAAGAGGGATTGAAGTTCCCTTGGGTCACAGGCCAATCTTGTTAGACTGTCTACTACCCAATTAGCCCCATTCTCCACGCTACTTGAAGGGTTCCCTCATTCCTCAAGTAGGTTAACAACGAACAAGTGCTCCTCAACAAAAAAGGTTTCTGGGATAGAGTGAGGACCCGATCCTGTAGGGACTTCAGATGAGGCTTCAAATACAAGGGGAGATATAGCTGATAAGGTTTTAGGGTTGGGAGAAATAGATGGTGGAGAAGTTGAGTCAGTGGTCGAAGATAACAGTTCAACATTAGTTGGGTCAACTGTTTATAGAGAGACATGAGAAGATAGCATTTTTCCACTGATGGGAGATCCAAAAGGGTCATCGATGGTAAAGGTGGAGAGGTTTGCTTGGAGAAGGGATTATCGAAGGTTGGTGTAGGATTTGCTGGTGGAGACTCAATCGAAGGAGTGTTTTCTCCCGAGGGGTTCTTGATCGGGGAAGAAGAGAGAGACTTCTTTAGAGAAAATATGTGTGTGTGTGAGTGTGAGTGTGAGTGTGAGAGAGATAAGAATGTAACACCCCAAAAACTTTAGAAACTTCGTGAGCCCAACGTTGTATAAAATGCAGGTACATGTGAAAATAAACTTCATGTCTTTGTAGAATTGGACGTGATTTATACATTTATTAAGGCCTCAAGTAACTCCAAACTCATAGCCAAGTCAATATCTCAATTGTTGTTTATTTGTTCTCATTGGAGAAAACAACAATATATACAGTTCAAAATTAATGGATCATATTAATTGGTGTTATTGAGATACAAGTGAAATATTAAGATACAAGTGAAAACAAAGCAAAATAACATTAATAGGGTGAAAAATGAGCAGGTTGAGTTCCATGGATGGGCCACAGTGGGTTGCGTTAATAAATAATTAGTTGATGGGTTACCGTACCTTTGTCCCTATTTTGTGCTGTTTTTTGATTTTAGCCCTCAAAGAACATAATTTTTTGTGGAGAATAATTTTATATATTTGTATCATAATATCCCATAAGCTATACTGCATTTCTTTAAAGAGCTTATGTCCCGCTATACGTAAGTTCTATTTTGAATGGACCTGTATGTTTTTGGGCTTAGGATTTATTTGTACACATGTGTTATTTCATTGTGTTTAGTGGTTCTTTTTGAACATTTTAAATATATTATTCTCCTCATAGTATTCTCCATCCATCTATTATAGTGAAATTTCTCTGCCTCTTCCCGTGGTTTTTTTCCGTCAAGGGTTTCCACGTAAATTTGTGTGTTCATCTTGTTTTTCCTTTTGGTTATCATATCACTTATTGTTGTCCGTTCATAACAGGTCCTTTTCATGTCTTTTATTATCATGGTATATATTACTCCATTCGTTTTAATTTTTTTGTCTGCTTTCGACTTTGTGCGGAAATTAAGAAAATAAAGAAGACTTTTGAATCTTGTGGTCTTAAACTAAAGTTGTGTGGTGTACCAAAATATCCTTTAATCTTGTTGTTATAAATATATCAGGTGGAAATTTCAAACAGAGAATGACACATTATTTGAAACAGACTAAAAAGGAAAGTAATTTGATTGCAATTTGATCACCAATTTTACTTTTTGGAACAATACAAAATCTTGTGATATTGATAGGGTTTATTTAAGTAAACCCTACCTCTTAAGTTTCATCATTATCAATCAAAGATTATGTACGCCGTCAATGCAGATTGGCATAAGAAAATTCCTTTCTTCTTTTTTCTTTACCGATGCAAGCTCGCATGCCAATCAGTAGAAGGGCTACTGAAAAGTTTTGACATTGAAATTTCTATATACAAGCTACTCCGTTTTCATTGATTTTACCCTAGCATTTATTTTTACTATAGAATTCGTTGTATTTGAACCGTAGTTTCTCTATGGATTTTGGTTAAAGTGCCCGAATTCAGTTGACCAAATTAGGTAGATCCCACACCCACGCACATGTTATATTGACACAAGTGCAACACACCAAAAGTGAAAAGTTGCATCAACTTAGTCGATGACTATTCATAGCTTTTCTCAAGTAAGTTGATGCAAGTTTATATTTTCCTTGAAATAATGGTATGCGATGAGTTACGCTTCTCTTATTCACTCAAAGAGTTAATTACATTAATGTCATTTGATTGAATAGTACTTGATTTATAAAAATAATTTTGGGGAAAAAGGAAAATATACCCCTCAACTTTGCGATTTGGAGAAAATGTGTCCTTTTTCCAAAAAGAAGTGCATCTACCCTAGCTTTTTAACATATGGTGCACCTCTTTTTTGACATTCAATGGGTAGACTAGAAAGAAAATCCCAATCAGTTTCGACTTACTCCTGTTTTAACTTGGCAGCAAAAATAGGAGAATCATAAAGGTTAGGAAAACGTTCAAATCTTTTTAAACTCCTTCGTCCGCAAAACAATTCTTTGATCATCGGCTAGAATAATATTTTTTTTCTCCACCATTTCAAATATTCTGTAGTTATGTCAGATTCAAACAGCCTAGACTGATAGTATAACCTCAAATCACCAGACAAGTTTTGGACTTGAAGGAATCCATTCAAGGAAGTCCTGATAATATCCAAACTCCATTACTACATGATTTGGTCAATAAGTCTTGTGAAAATCAAAACCAACAAGCTCCGTCACCCTCAAGCAACAAATGAAGGACTCCAATTCTTGGTCCAAATTTTCCCCTTCAACTTTTGCCTACTCTTGTTTTTCCTTGTAAAAATTGGTAATTATCCAACATTCCACAACCAAGTCATACGACCTCCAATGAAATGTCTCTTAAAATGTGTCAATAGCAGTCCTCATATTAATCACACCCAATCATTTCATATCGTGCCATCGTCCTATTCTCACCCATTAACAATATTGGAATTTCAAGCCTACTCTTGTTGTGAAGGTAGTAACTCTCCAAAGCCCAAATTTGAAGAGTTTTCTACCTTTGCACCAGAGCAGGCTTGAAATTACAATATGGCTAGAGGGGTGAGACTAGGATGATTGCACTATGCGAAATAATCAGATGTGATTAATCTGAGAACTACTATTGACTCGTCTAGAGAGGCATTTCTGTGGAGGCCATATGCCTTGGCTTTGGAAGGTTGGTTAGTAGACAAGTTTACAAGGAAATGAATAGTGGACAATCGTTGAAGGGAAAATTTTGGACCAAGAATTGGAGTCTTTCGTTCTATGACTAAGGGTGGATGAGCTTGGTGGTTTAGATTGTCAAGAGCATCGCAGTTTGGATATGATGAGGACTTCCTAAATGGATTTCTTCAAGTCTAGTACTTTCCTCGTACAAATATAGCAGGCCCTTCGATTCAAATTTGAGGTTATACTGTTCACCTAGGCTGCTTGAATCGAATGTAACTACACAATATTTGAAATGGTGAAGAAAAGAAGTATTATTTCTAGACGATGAATTCAAAGTATTGTCTCTAGGAGGAGGGAGTAATAGAAGATTAAAACGTATTTCTAACCTTTATGATTCTCCTATTTTTGCCCTCAAGTTAAAGCAGGTGAAAGTAGAAACTTATTGGGATGTTTGTGATCTTATTAGTCTATCCATTAAATGTAAAAAAAGAGGGTATATATGCACCTCTATTTTGACCAAGGATATATCCACTCTGGCAAAGTTGAGTGGTGTATTTTCGAATCTATGTATTATTAAAAGGAGAGGATAAAGCCTCCATATTAAGCCAAGTGGCAGTTTCATAATAAGCCACTTGGCAGTTTGTAATTGGTTCATAAGAAATTTTAAAAATATTTAAGTAAAAACAATAGATAACTTTAATAAAATTCAAAATTCAAAAGTTAAAACTGCAAATCAGTTTGTATACCAAATCCAGAAACAATTGCGTTTACTTTTTATATTCTCCAAGTGCACTTTTTCTGATGATTTTTTTTTTGGTCTCATGCACAGCATTCTCTCACATGAGAGAACTGCTTCTCTTTCATTTCTTGCCTAATATATTCATCCTTTTTTCTTTTCTTTCCCTTTTCAATTCTCTTCAGGACATTATTTATTTAATTTCCAAATCTCATGGTTGTTGAAAAATAATACACCCAGTTCAAATTCTATTTTGGTATTTTTCTTTGAGACAGCCTCGATCATAGAAAAGTCCCCAGGCCGGAGATAATCTACCAAAGATTGTTGTCAACACTGAGAAAAAGAAGAACTGGGCAAAAGAACAACAAAATCTGCATCTTTTATTTGCTGAAGAAAGTTCGTCTCGACATCGGTATCTCCAGCAAAGCCATGGGTATTTTATTAGTCTATTACGTGTCTAACTAATGGTTATGTGGCTTTTGTTCTGAAGCAGCAAATAGGTATAATTTGATAACCGCGATATGTGTTTGCAAAGCAGATCATTAACTGATTTTGTTTATATATGGTGTGGTGCTATGTGGATTTCAAGTACATGTGTTACTGCCAACATATAATTGAAGTATAATAAAGTGTTTCATTTGTTGGTCTTTTGAATCTTCATACCGATAAATAATGGTTTTATTCATGACTCTGAGTTTCAATATCATTATATTTCCTCTCATGACTCTTGAGTTTGAATATCCTCATGTTTCTCTGTTCTCCATAAATCACACCTTATTATCAATTTTAAAAAAAAAAAAAATATGACAATATTTTTTTTTTAGAAAAAACATTTATGAAATTTCTCGATCCATCTTGCTGTTTCACTTGCCCGTGCCCAATAATAAGGTTTTATACACTATTATGAAGTTTTACATGGTGTTTTCAAGAGAAACGAAAAATGGCCTTGATGTGCAATAGTGTGAATGAGAACATTGTTATCTTGGTGTATTATTATCTATTAAAATTGTTTTCACATCATAATATATATATACCTTACAGTTGACAATACATATTGTTTTAACCTTGATCTGTCTATATTCCTAATATTAATTTTTTTTAATTTATAGTGACCTCGGTCTTAAGTTAGTTATAATTTTGACATCAAAATTGTTTTCATAAGATGGAGCAACAAAAATAGACACATAACCTCTGAGTTGCTCCACTTTGAATCGATATAGAATTTTTCTGGGTCGAAAGTAAGCAATCATCTCGTTTTTTTTTGCGTCTCAATTGCAAATGTTCTCACAGGGTGGGACATTCATATTGGAGTGCAGGGATTATGCTGAAAAGTCCTTATTCTCCTCACGTCAACAACAGATGCTCATTTCCAAAAGGGATGGATCAAAAATCTATGTCGCAATTCCACCAGAAGTGATGGATCCTTCCACCAGAAGGCATGAATCCAATCTTTTTGAGATACGACAGGTATTCTACGAAGCACATCAACAAGAGTTTGGAATTTGCTGAATATTAGCAGTATTGTCATAGGGATGCGTTACTTAATATGGCAGGCAATGTTTATCATAGCAGATGCTACAATAATTCGTTTGTCCATTTTGTTGCTTGCACTAGGTTCATTTTTGTTGAATTTGTTCGACTAATGCAACTATATTGATGTGTTGTTTATGATTAAAATCTAGGCTATGAAAACTGTAAGCCTGAGTGACAATCTATTCGAGCAACATTGAATTTGGGTGAAACTTTTTCCTTTAGTTCATTCATATTCTTCTTCGTTTGTCATTCCCATTGTTTGTCCTGATAGTGGCATATTATTAATTGTTCTGTAATTGATGTTTGAAGCTTCATTTCATGTTTCATAATATATGGGTCCTATGATAAAATTGAAGGACACTTAGTAATTTTACAAATCATAAATGTCTTGATGAAGGGTATGAAATCATTTGGAATTGGTGGTAAGCAGACTGAAGCGTAATAATAAGGTGGAAACTACGCATCATAACTTGGTAAGCATTTCACGCATATTTTATTATTCATGACACTTAGTAATGTGTGATACATGTAGACACCTAATTTTGTCCCTCCCCGATGTCATTTTTACCCATTCTTATTTTATCCTACCGTGTACCCTCACCCATGTCATTATACCCCGCAAAATACAAAAAATAATAAACAAATAATAAAATAACTAATCCTATCTTATCCTAACAACCTACCCAATAAAAAAATAACACCTCACCACTACCCCCTACCCCACGTTACCCACCCCCTCTTTTTTCTTGTCCAAGAAGAAAGGACCCAAAAAAAAAAGAAAATACCATATATACATACCCACATACACACAAAAGAGATGAACAGTAACAACAACAAGAAAAAAAAATCAGCATTTTCTCTCTCTACACTCTACTCTCTCTTTTCCTCTATTAAGAAATTAAACTTCCACCGCCACTTCGCCGCCGGCCGCCGACGCCCAACGGAACCACCGCCAGCTCCGACCACGGTTCGCTCCTCTCTCACTCCGACGAGCCTCGTCGGACATGATTACCCGCAGCCACCGATCAATGTCCAGCAGCATGCCGTTCGCCGCCTCTCCATCCGACCGACGACGGCAGCAATAACGCCGTCGTCACCGTTCGCCGGCCAGGGACCCGAACCGACTGCCGTCTTCTCTCTTGGCTGTGATCCCTCTTCCCCTCCTACGAACTAGCTCCGGCACCGCTCTGTTCTCCGCCTTCCAGATCTGTCTCGTCATTGTCTAGATCTGCCGCCGCCGTCCTTCCCTCCCTCCGGTGACAACAGCCACCGTCGACAATGACCCGCTACCTCCTCCGCCGTCACCACCACCACCCCTACCACCGCAGCTCACCCATCCGTTATGCCGCCACTGCATAACGGGCGCCGCCACCGTCTCTCTGTACCGGAGCTCCCCGGAGCTCGATCTACGTTGGGTTTTGGTTTCCTGCTGTTTGTTGGTTGATCTTGTTTTCATCTATTTCTTGGCTCGTCTTTGTTGGTTGATCTTGTTTTCATCTATTTCTTGGCTCGTCGTCGATAGTGGATTTCAATTCGTCTTTATCGAATCGCGTCATCGTTCTTGTTTGGGTTTCGTATAGTAAAGTTTTTCTTCACTGGTTTTGGAGCTGTTCGGTTATTATTTTAATACCGAGTTTGGTTTGCTCGTTGCGAGGTTCTCTGGTTGAGTATTTTGGTCTTCGGATTTCTTTATTATCGACAAGGATCAATTTCATCGAGGTCCATTTCTTCTAACCGAATCTTTAATTTATTTTGACTTTTTATTGATGTTGTGGGTGTGGATGATTTATTTGTCGTTTGCTTGGTTTGAATCTTCGTTGTTTGTGTTGTGTTTGATGTTGGTTTCGGATTATGAGATGTGATTGGAAAATCGAAGCATGCACTAAGCATGTGGTTTAAAGGGAATTCGGGGCGCGAGTTTAAAATTTATTAAAGTGAATTAGGATTAATTTTGATTTGTCATTATTGTTACTTTCACGTCTAATTATCAATTTCGTGATAGTATCATGGTAAGTCGAGCGGGTAGGCAAACCTAGGCCGGGCAGGCGAACTTTAGGAATAAGTGTTTCGTGGGATGTTGGAATGTGCGTGTGAATGTTTCTTTCTAGATTATCGTGTTTAATTTAGATGTATTTATTTAGCCGGAAAATGCCTCGAGATCATTTGTATTTATTCATCGGGAAATGTCCCGATGTATCATGTTGGCGGAAAATAATCGTGATGAAGGCTCGCGGTGTCGGGTAAAGCATTGGAGCTTAGTCTAGATTTAGTTTAGACTAGGATTTATATTTTCATATTTTTTTCTATTTTTTCGGACTGTATAATTGGACTGGACTTTTACGTTTTTGGACTGTTTTATTTTGTTTATTATTTGATTATTTTGTGTTCTTTTGTGTGGTTTATACATTTCATAATGCCAAAATAGTCGATACACTCCACCAAGCGACCGTGGTCGAACCACGGGATCGAGGGGTGCCTAACACCTTCCCCTCGGTCACTAGAATTCCTTAGCCTGAATCTCTCTTCGCAAACCGGTTTAAGAGTCAAATGGTTTCGAAAAAGATTTTCAAAAGGTGACTTGGCACACCGGATTATGCCAAGTGGCGACTCTGAATTAAAAATGCAGATAATCCTTTTCCGAAACAAATTTTCATTTCTTGTCACTTAAATAATAAAACCCTTTCGAACTTTAAAATATATTCATTTTTGGGAGTACACTCAAAAAAGGGGTGTGACAGCTTCTGGCGACTCTGCTGGGGAACTATGACAAGTTTTTAGAATTCGAGCTATTTTTGGAGTCGTATCGGCTTTGTTTGGCATTACGAGTGTATAAACATTGTTTGTGGTTATTGTTTGTGTTATTTTCACTTTTTGTGTTTTTTCGTGCTCTTTGTTTATATTATTTATCCTATGTGTTACCGCTTTATATCTGTCATCATGAGTCCACCCCCCGGCCTTCTTTCTGCAACAAGTCCGTAGTACACGTGTTGTACACAACCTCTAGTTGAGTCACCCTTATTTTAGGGGGGGAGCCATCGGTGTTATGGAGTAGGTGGGAAGCAAAGCAGCCACTATCGACCATACGCTCCCTCGAACAGCCTTGT
>NC_061115.1:4790333-4924228 GCF_002878395.1 Capsicum annuum | reverse complement strand
GTTGTGTACAACACGTGTACTACGGACTTGTTGCAGAAAGAAGGCCGTAGTACACGTGTTGTACACAACCTCTAGTTGAGTCACCCTTATTTTAGGGGGGGAGCCATCGGTGTTATGGAGTAGGTGGGAAGCAAAGCAGCCACTATCGACCATACGCTCCCTCGAACAGCCTTGTTAGTGAACCACAACGTAGGTCATACTTATGTGCATCATACGGACCTAGCGGGACTCACATGGCCCTTTGTAGGAGACTCCCCTCTAAAGCAACCCTACGTGCTAACTGTTGCATTTTTAAGGGTAACGTGGTCATTTGACGGACTGATTTTTGGAAAAAAAAAATATATATATATATATATATATATATATATATATATATATATATAAGAATGCTAGGAGTAAGGTGCGTAGGCTAAAACGAGCAAAAATATATAGAAAAGTGAGTCGAAAGGAATAATAATAATAATAAAAAAAAAAAGGAATGTCATAGTTTATTTTAGAATTCGTTATGGCTTTTGTTTTTCACAATTCAAAAACACAAAAAGATTTTTTTACGTGTTGTAAAGTACCATAAATTCAAAAAGGAAAAATGAAGAGAAAAGAAAAAGGGAGTTTTGTTTGCTTTTTCTACTTAATTGTCTAAAAAAAAAAAAATACCAAAAGATTTTTCTGTATAATTGGTGGTGTCAGTCTTGGTTAAAGCGTCTAGTTGAAAATCCAAAAAAAAAAAAGTTTTATTCATTTGTTTTTTATTGTGTCTCGTAAGTTAGGGTCAATTTGTTAGTTAATCGTTAATTGTTCAATCTGATGAACTACGCATACCTGATTTCCTTCCCTCGGGTTGGGATACATAGGCAACCCTCAGTGGGTCCGGTAATTTTTTGTGTCGGCCTTGGTCTTAGTACTAGCCTAGGTCTCTCGTCCCGTAATCTAGAGTTGTTTGCCAAGTAGACTGATTTCGCTCAGTACTTCTGTTCGGCAAATTGGAGTCATGAATACGGTCTGTCCCATTAACACATGTTTGCGTCAAAAATTTCAAGGGTTGGGAATCTTCTACTCCTGTCGAATTTTTGAGATAACGTCTTATCTGTTATTACAGGATGGATTTGTCCACCAAGTCTAGAGTTTTGATGGTTGTCAAGGTGCCCAAAAAGTTAATCAAATGGTGGGAAATGTTTAACTATGTCGATCAGCAGAAACTGGTTAAAATATTAGGTGACCTCATGGAACTTCTGCATGTTACCCCTCGTCCAGATTTAATAGAGGCTTTGTTGACCTTTTGGGATCCGAGTAGTTTGGTGTTCAGGTTTGGGGAATGTGAAATGACTCCTACTTTGGCAGAAATATCCGATTTGTTGCATTTTCCCTATATCGAGAAGGATATGATCCGAGCGCGAAATCATACTGGTGTGAGATTTTTGCAGTCTTGTGGTTTAAAAAGTAAGGGTATCTGTTTGGTTTGTTTAAGTGACTCGTGGGTTTCCTTAGATTTTTTGTTCGATAGATTCGGGCCCTCGGAAGGTTTTGATTGCTTTTGGGATGAATTTCATGTGACTAAGGAGAAGTGGCGGGAAAAGCGTCTTGAAGTCTTCACCCTCGCTTTGTTAGGTACTTTAGTGTTTCCACTAGAAGAAAGACGTATTAACACCCGTTTGCAATCTGTGGTGATGCCCCTATTTCATAAGGATCAAAACGACAAGGGCATTAATCAAAAGGGCAGGTTAACTCTCATACCCATGATCTTAATAGAAATATATAAGTCTTTAACCGAAGTGAAAGGGGGAAGGAGATTTTTTGAGGGAAGTAACTTGATATTGCAGTTATGGTTGATAGAGCATTTGCATGCGCCTTCTTTAGTTAGATCAGACGTGTTAGATCATTGTATTCCCAATCGAGTGAAAGCCATGGACTCCAGGTTGCATTTGGATAAATTCTTGTTACTCGTGGGAGTCAAGGCTTGGATTGAATTTCTTGAATCAAGAACCGGGGATAACATTTTGTGGACTTATCTTTGGCTTCGACCAAAGATAGTATTGTTAGGTTGTCAGACGTAGTTTCCTTTAGTTATGTTAAGGCTCAATTGCACTAGACCATACAATCCTTCTAGGGTAATACGCCAGTTGGGTAGGCTACAGGACGTGCCACCAGCAGTGGATCTTCTGAAGGATGTTGAGTACTTCAAGGACTAAGCCTTAGGTGAGAGCAGGTATGAGCAGTTTTGGAAGCATGAAACAAAGTTAGGTGTGGACATACTCAAAGAAAGTTTAGATAATTCGGGTCATACTCAGGGATATGAGGTCTGTCTTCAATCTGTCCCTCGGGGTATCAGTCAACCCTTACCAGCACAGCTTAGAGGGAGAATATAGGAAGAAAGCATAGTAGACGATCATCAGGATGAAAGTGTAGGGTCCAAAGTGGAAACACTGAGGGTTCAGCTAGCAGATTTGTTTAAGACGGTAGAAAGGTGTCAGAATAATCTTTCCAAATGCACTCCTCATGAAGCAGGAATACGGGCCTGAAGCTTCTTCCCCAGTATCAGGGTATCTTTACAGGATATGCTACAAAGCTTGAATGGGAGAAAGAGAACTTCAGAGGCAGGTCCATACCAGCCAGGGTCATCACGCAGAACACAGAGCACTTCTTATCTTTATTCAGTTGGAGTCTTTTATGTGTTTGTCGTTGTAGGGTGGTGTCTGTTTTAAGTCGAAGTAAAGTTGTTTTGGTATTAGAGTTTTTTTAGTAATTTCACCTATGTCATCTTAGGGGTCTATAATGTTGTTTCGTATTTGTTGTTTAGTTTTACAGTGGTCCCAAACTTTTTGTACGTTTTGTTGTTTTCTTTGTTCACAGGGTTATGATGTTAAGTCTTTCCTTTGTTTATTTATTTTTATTTTTCATAAAAAAAAGGAAAAAAAGAAAAAAAAAAAGAAAGGCAATGTTTATGCACATGCTGCCCGAACTACGCAAGATCTGATTCATGTACAACATGATACGTAGGCAACCTACTTTTGGGTTCGATCTAATCATTTTGTTTTGTTGTTTTTCATTATTTTTCCTCTTTTAAAGAAAAATAAAAGCCATAAAGAATGATAAAATAAAGGTAGATAACGAGAGAAAAGAAAAGAGCATAGATTGATACGAAAAAAAAAGAAGAAAAAAAAAGAAAAGAGAGGGAAAGAAAAAATAATAATAAGTGTAGATAAAAAATAGTGTAGACAAAAATCAGGATGATGTTAAAATGACCTCGCTACCCTCAAAAGTTGGTAGAAATGAGCATGAATTTAGGGCAATTTTACCAATGTGATTCCCATGCTTGTTGTGTGCCCTAATTCTAACGGATGTCGTCTTTGATGAGGATGTTCTTTCAGATAACAGTGGTAGGTTTGCAGTACTCTGGCTAGTCACCCATACTTCACCAGATCCAAAGCAAAGCTCGCCATGGCTAGCAGGGAGATTGAAAATTCGCTCATTGACCCGGATCAGGATCACAGGGAAGAAAGTTCTGAACACAATGATGAGGTAGTAAGGCTCAGGCAACAACTGATAGATTTGCACCGGGCATGGGCCAGCGGAATACCTCCTCCTCCGCTCCCTGAAGGTCTTGGAAATATCTCTAATTGCCCACCGCTCTCTCAGGCACAATTCTCTGTTCCTACTGAGTCACCCGACCACGCGCTAGGATTCACTCCGCGACATTATTATCTTGGCAGTTCTGGTGTACCCTTGGCAGCTCCCCAATTAAGACCCGTTGCTCAGCCAGCGCCACCAATCACACCGGTATTTGTGGCTCCGCCACCACATGAAACTCCCATATATGTTGCGCGTCCCACAATGAGGCTTCCTAGGTCTTCTAGTGAGCCAGTACTGAAGGTTTTAGATGGTCAGTATTATGCCCCGGAGCCTACTTTGCAAATGAATGAACCGTATAGGTACACTCAACCGCCTGCATTTCCATTTGATACGGAGAAACCTGTTGCAATGGAGGAATAGGATATCATAGCTCGGAAACTGAAGAGTTTAGAGCAGGCTTTGAGAAATCTGCAAGGGATCGGAGATTATCGGAGTGTTTCTTATAAAAATCTTTGCATGTTCCCAGACATCAATCTTCCCCCCGATTTTAAGATGCCTAAGTTCGAGAAGCATGCAGGACACGGTTATCTCGTGGCACACTTTAGACGATATTGCAACCAGTTGAGGGTTGCAGGAGGAAAGAAAGAACTGCTCATGGCTTTCTTTGGCGAGGGCCTTTCAGATCTGGCCTCAGAATGGTTTATCGATGAGATATCGATAAATGGAACAGCTGGGATAATTTGTCTTCTGAATTTGTTCAACATTTTCAGTACAACATCGACCTGATTTCGTACAAAAAATCCTTGTTCAACATGAAGAAGAAGAGCACTAAAGGTTTTAGGGAATTGCGATAAGGTGGCGTGAACAGGCCGCTAGGGTAAAGCCTCCAATGAAAGAAAGTAAGTTGGTAGAAGTTTTTATTCAGGCGTAGGATGAGACCTATTTTCAATATTTACTTCCGGCAATGGGAAAGACTTTTATGGAAGTTCTCAAAATAGGGGAGATGATAGAGGATGGAATTAAGACCGGCCGAATAGTGAGTTTTGCTGCATTAAAAGCTACCACACAAGCGATTCGAGGTGGATCTGACATATTTGGAGGTAAAAAGAAGAAAGAAGACGTGGCGACTGTCGTAGCTGGAACCCATTCGTATCCTAAAAGACCACCTCGCCCCTATCCCCAATCCCAAGCCCAAATCTACACCCAAGCTCCATATATTCCTCCCCACCATTACTACCCTCCACAAAACCCTTTACATTCCATCCCAGCCATATGCCCAAATCCTTTTTTACCCACAGTGGCGCGCGCAAGCTCCACAAAATTGCCCATTCGCTCTACCAAATTACCAAAACCCCTCCAGACCCAGCTTTCAGCCTAGGCCCGAGTATAAGAAAGAGAAAGCAGTCAAAAATACACCTCTTGGGGAGTAATATGCTAGCTTGTTTGATAGGTTGAGAAAGTTGAAGGTTTTAAGCCCAATTCAAGGAAGGCTTTCAAATCCACTGTCGAGGAATCTCGATTATTCTTTAAGGTGTGCGTACTATTCTGATATGCCAGGCCATGATATCGAGAAATGCTGATATTTAAAGAGGGTTGTCTAAGATTTAATTGACACAAATTAGATGCTGGTCCAGGCCCTAGAAGGTCCAAACATTAACCAGAATTTGCTGCCAACCCATGCTGAAGCCAATATGCTAGAATTGATATATGACGGGAAAGAGTCTTCGAGGGACTATAAGCCTATTGTCAAGATACAGACCACTGAATAGATATTGGTGAATGTAGCAGAGTCTTTGAAAGCAAGGTCATTGAACCGAAAGGAATGAGAGAAGATAAAGCCCAAGAAAGCACAAAGAAGCCCCTGATCACAGTACAAGGCGCTAGAAGGCATGTTGATTCAAGTCAGGATAAACCCAAGTTGACAGTGGTGGGAGCTCTGAGTCAGTCCATCTTGACGGTGAAAGGAGCACTGGCAGCACCTATTGTCCTCAAACCAGTGACCCAACCTCCGATAGTTGATATGAAAAGGATTCCCTGGAACTATGGGTGGACTGTAATGACCTATCATGGGAAAGAAGTTGTTGAAGATGTGGATGAGGTAGGGGGTTTGACTAGGTCAGGAAGATGCTTTGTGCCTAAAAGCTTAAGAAAGTCCAAGCCAACGATAAGTGGACCGTCATCTATCAAAAAGCCTATTACTAAAGAGGAAGCCGAAGAATTTTTGAAAAAGGTGAAGTTGCCAGAGTATTCAATATTAGACCAGTTGAAGAAAACCCCTGCTCAAATTTCCCTTTTATCTTTGCTGTTCCACTCCAAGGAGCATCGTGATGTTTTACTGAAGGTATTAAATGAAGCATATGTTCCAAGGGAAATTACAACCAACCAACTTGATAAAATGGTTGGAAAAATCTTTGAGGTCAATCGGATTAGCTTTTCTGATGATGAATTGCCTGTTGAAGGTACAAGGCATAACCGGGGCCTGTACATTACTGTGAAGTGTAAAGATTTCTACTTCACTCATGTCATGATTGATGGAGATTCAGGTGTGAATATTTTTCCTATTTCCACTTTGCAAAAGTTGAATATTGGTGTTGATAGGATCAAGCCCAACAATGTATGTGTTAGGGCTTTTGATGGTACAAAATCAAATTCCATTGGCAAAATGGAACTAATGTTGACTGTAGGGCCTGTTGAGTTCGCCATTGAGTTTCAAGTTTTGAATGTAGACTCCTCTTACAATCTGTTGTTGGGAAGGCCGTGGATCCACAAGGCTAAGGCAGTTCCATCTACATTGCACCAAATGATTAAGTTTGAGCATGACAGGCAAGAAGTAGTTGTTCATGGTGAAGGATATTTGTCAGCCTACGAAGATTCTCCCTTGTCTCTTATTGAAGCAAATAACGTGGAGGAGATATTCGTCTATCAAATTTTTGATACAGTGCCAGTGAGTCGTATCCCTGAATGGCAGGCTATATCGGGACCGCAATTTTCTTCTGCTTCTATCATAATGGTGAGTGAACTTTGAAAATACGGATTTGAGCCAGGAAAGGGTTTGGGAGCGTCTCTGTACGTTATAGTTCATCCCATATGTCCGAGTGAGAACGTGGGCATGTTTGGGCTGGGATTTGAGCCTACAACTGAGGATCTAAAGAAAGCCAATGGAAGGAAAAAGGAAATATGGTCACTCCCTCGCCCAATGCCACTACTCAGTGAATCATGTATTAAGAGCGGTGTCACGAAGCATATGGAATTTGAGGGTGAATTGGTTGATGACTTCCAGAACCTTTGTATTGAAGTTGATATGGTCGAAGCAGGAGAAGGTACCAGTATGGCAGACGTGCAATTCATAGGTCCAGCTGTCCGGCTCAATAATTAGGAAGTCACTCCTCTCCCCGTTAGGAGGGAGTTTTTGTAGTTTATTTTGTTTTTCTTTCTATTTATCCGAGTTATTTCAGGGTTGTAATTCGGATTTTAGTTTGTTTATGTTATGTTGGCATCTGTGTTTAAACCCTTCTATCTTTTATTTAATGAAATGCAATATCCCTTTTGTTTTGTGTCTAATATATTCTGTTTTTCTTTCTTACACAGTTCTCTTTATGCTGATTCTAATGACATGACATGTATGTGGAATTTTTAGCCTGATCTTAAGATCCAAAATAATCAAGATGTAATGAAGCAGGATGGGGAATATGATGAAGAAAAAGCACTAGAAGAAATAAGCAAAGAGTTAAAACAGTTTGAAGACAAACCGAATCCTAATTTGAATGAGACTGAGCCAATAATTCTAAGAGATCAAGAAGAGGTTAGGGAAACTAAAATCAGTGTACATGTGAAATAATTCAAGCATTAATGTATTATAAGGATATTTTTGCATGGTCTTATGATGATATGCCTGGTTTAAGCATTGAGTTAGTGGCTCACAAATTGCCAACTGATCCCGCATTCCCTCCTGTCAAATAGAAGTTGAGGAAGTTTAAAACAGATGTAAGTATTAAAATTAAAGAGGAAATCATGAAACAACTTGAAGCCAAAGTAATACGAGTAGCTCGCTATCCCATGTGGTTATCTAATGTTGTTCCCGTACCAAAGAAAGATGGCAAAATTCGAGTATGTGTTGATTACCGTGATTTGAATAGAGCAAGTCTGAAAGATGATTTTCCACTATCCAACATCCACATTTTGTTAGAAAACTGTGCTAAACACGAGGTCGCCTCTTTTGTGGATTGCTATACCGGATATCACCAGATCATTATGGATGATGAAGACGCGGAGAAGACGTATTTTATCACACCATGGGGATTTTATTGTTATCGAGTGATGCCGTTCGGTTTGAAGAATGCTGGAGCAACATATATGAGAGTCATGACCACTATGTTTCATGACATGAAGCATAAGGAGATTGACGTCTACGTGGATGATGTGATTATTAAGTCAAAAAGTCAAGCCGACCATGTAAAAGATTTAAGAAATTTCTTTGAAAGGCTTTGCAAGTATAATCTCAAACTCAACCCGACAAAATATGTATTTGGAGTTCCATCTGGAAAGCTGTTGGGGTTTTTAGTTAGCCGTCGGGGAATTGAATTGGATCTCTCAAAAATCAAAGCCATTCAGGATTTGCCCCCGCCCAAGAATAGAATGGAGGTAATGAGTTTGCTTGGTAGACTGAACTACATTAACAGGTTTATTGGTCAACTCACAATCACCTGTGAGCCCATATTCAAGTTGCTAAAAAAGAGTGTTGCAGTAAAATGGACTGAAGAATGTCAGAAAGCGTTCGACCGAATCAAAATATATTTGTCAAATCCGCCCGTGCTGGTACCCCCAGAGCCTGGTAGGCCTTTAATCTTATATTTATCAGTTATGGACAATTCTTTCGGTTGTGTCCTGGGTCAATATGATGTCACAGGCAAAAAGGAGCAGGCTATTTATTATCTTAGCAAGAAGTTCACCGCATATGAGGCCAGGTATACTCTTCTTGAAAGGACATGTTGTGCCCTAACTTGGGTAGCACAGAAGTTAAAGCATTATCTCTCATCCTGTACTAATTATCTCATCTCCCGCATGGATCCTTTAAAGTATATCTTTCAGAAGCCTATGCCAACAGGTCGATTGGCAAAGTGGCAAATATTGCTTACCAAGTTCGACATTGTATATGTGACTCGAACCTCCATGAAAGCCCAAGCCTTGGTAGATCATCTTGCTGAGAACCCCATCGATGAAGAGTACGAGCCATTAAAGACATATTTTCCTGATGAAGAAGTGTCGTGTGTTAATGAAGTCGTTATAGATGCTGATCCAGGTTGGAGGTTATTCTTTGATGGAGCTGTCAATATGAAAGGAGTCAGAATAGGTGCGGTTCTTATCTATGAATCGGGACAACATTTCCCGGTGACAGCACAACTTCAATTCTACTATACTAACAATATGGCAGAGTATGAAGCTTGCATTCTTGGTTTGAGGTTAGTTGTTGATATGGGAGTCCAGGAATTATTGGTGTTGGGGGATTCGGATTTGCTCGTCCATCAAATTCAAGGCGATTGGGAGATGCGAGATTTGAAGCTTATCCCGTATCGACAATGCTTGCAGGAGCTATGTCAACGGTTTGCGTTAGTAAAATTTAGGCATATTCCAAGGATTCATAATGAAATTGCTGATGCTTTAGCCACTCTGTCTTCAATGCTTCAACATCTTGATAAAGCCTACATCGATCCAGTGCATATACAGAGTCGTGATCAGCATGCTTACTGTAATGCGGTTGAAGAAGAGCTCGATGAAGAACCTTGGTTCTTGGATATCAAGCGGTACATTCAGTCAGGAGAATACCCAGCATATGCCACCAACAATCAAAAGAGGACTATTAGGCATTTGGCTAGTGGATTTTTCTTAAGTGGGGGAATCTTGTATAAGAGGACTCAGACTTTTGAGGTGTGTAGATGCAAAAGAAGCCTCGGCAATCATGATTGAAATACACTCTAGAGTATGCGGGTCACACATGAACGGTTATGTCTTGTCAAAGAAGATTCTTTGAGCAAGTTATTGCTGGCTTACTATGGAAAAGGATTCTATTCATTTTGTTCGGAAGTATCATCAATGTCAGGTACATGGTGATTTGATACGTTCTCCTCCTGTTAAGTTGCATGCAATGGCCGCTCCATGGTCGTTCATGGCTTGGGGAATGGATATGATTGGACCGATTGAGCCGAAGGCATCAAATGGGCATAGATTCATTTTGGTAGCCATTGACTACTTCACAAAGTGGGTAGAAGCAGTAACTTTCAAGTCAGTGACAAAGAAAGCAGTGGTAGATTTTGTTCATGCCAATATCATTTGTAGATTTGGAATTCCTAAGATGATCATTACAGACAATGCTGCCAATCTCAATAGTCATTTGATGCAAGAAGTATGTCAACAATTTAAGATCGCATATCAAAATTCTACTCCATATCGCCCAAAGGCCAATGGTGCTATAGAAGACGCCAATAAGAATATAAAAAAGATACTGCGAAAAATGGTACAAGGGTCTAGATAGTGGTATGAAAAGTTGCCATTTGCATTGCTAGGTTATCGCACCACTGTTCGCACTTTAACAGGGGAAACTCCATGTTTATTGGTGTATGGGACAGAAGCAGTCATCCCTGCAGAAGTTGAAATTCCCTCTCTTCGAGTCATTGTAGAAGCAAAGATTGATGATGATGAATGGGTAAAACTCAGACTAGAACATTTGAGTTTGATTGAGGAAAAGAGTCTAACATTTGTGTGTCATAGCCAGTTGTATCAGAGGAGGATGGCTTGATTGTATAACAAAAAGGTCCATCCCAGGAATTTTGAAGTTGGTCAGTTGGTATTGAGACGTATCCTTCCTCACCAGGTTGAAGCGAAAGGCAAGTTCTCCCCTAACTGGAAAGGTCCCTTTGTGGTGAAGAAAGTGTTACCAAATGGAGCCTTATATTTGACAGATATTGAAGGCAAAATGGCTGAAATGGCTATCTATGTTGATGCAGTCAAAAGATACTATGTATGATATTTGATCCTTAGTTGATTTTATTGCATGTTTAGTACTTGCATTTTAGAAGATTGATATGATGAAGACATTTTATTCTTCTATCTAAACATTGTGTCATCCCTTGTTTACTCGTTTGAGCTTCATTTTATTTTTCTTTCATATCCCTCTTTTGGAATCAAAATAGAGTCAAAGATAAATATCAAGAAAATAAGAATAAAAGAAAGAGTTCTAAAAAAAATCAATCAAATCAAAATCAAATTAGAACAAAGAACAAGCTGATGGAACTACGTGCGACCTAATTCTCCTCTCTCGGGAGTGAGATACGTAAGCTGCCCTATTTCGGCCTCGGTCAAACCAAATAAAGATCTAAGATTCACCCAGTCAACAAAATTGGGGCATGAGTTAATGAGTTTTTTGATTCGATTCCAAAAGTTGTAAGTCCCACACCCACTTCAAGTATCATTTGAGCCTCTTACCATCTTTTCTAACCTTAACCAAAAGCCAAGTTACAACCAAAGAAAGCCCTTCAGATCAATTTTTGATAATGTTAAGGCTAAGCATGCAATGGATATGATGATACATTGTGAAGTACCACTGGTCTCCCTCAGCATAAGAAATCAGGAAAGAAATAAAAATGAGAGTCTTATTGGTGAAAACCCGGTGGTCATCATAAGGCGATGGTGAGTTGAGAGAAATAAAAACGAGAGAGTCTTATTGGTGAAAACCCTCACGGGCATCGTAAGACAATGAAGAGTTCAAGAGAAAAACAAAAAGTGAAAAGAAAGAGATTTGTTGGCAAAAGTCTTTTAAGATGTCGTCAGTCGAATGTGATGTATGAGTCCAATGGATTTGAAGAAGCGGCTCAGCAGCAAAGGCATGAACTCAACAACAAATGGGGAGTTTGGATAGGAAGATCAGGCAGCTTAATCCAAAATGTATGTCATACTCATTGGAGTTGGTTGTCATATTCAGATAAGTTTTCTTTTGAATATGGGACATTGCCCTTTTCTTTCATTTAATTATTCATATTTTTGTATTTTTATGTCATTTATCAAAATAAAAGTCACCATCATTTCTTTACCTTTTAAGCCAAGTCTATGTCAAAACAAGCGAGAAAGGATTTCAAAATTTACTACCAGTCTTTCCAATTATATGAGGAAAAGCCAAGGAACAGCACAGGAAAGAAATATGATCGTAATTCAACACGAAACAAAGGAAGTCTATCAACCGACAGGCTTTTGGATTCGTGAAAGCATTCAGATTTGGGAAAAGAGTGCACCTCAGGGGCATGGTAAAATGGAAACCCATTGTTTGATTCAGAACTCATTTCCCTCAATCTGGATCCGAGTCAATGATGCGGCAAGACACGATAAGTGTTAGCGATTTGGGAACAAAGATGAAAGGAACGAATGCTGGGGCAGATACCTGAGAAGCCAAGAACTGCAAGCCACCACTAAGTTTTTAACTGACAAATTTTCTTTGTTGAAACAGGGGCAAATTCGTTTCACTTGATTCAGATACCATTGGAAATGCACATCCGTGGGATTTTACTCTACGTTCAGGACCCTCCTGAAAAATGGAATTTTACTTTATGATCAGGACCCTCCTGAAAAATGAGATTTTACTTTCTGTTCAGGACCCTTCTGAAAAATGAGATTTTACTTTCTGTTCAGGACCTTCCTGAAAAATAGGATTTTACTTTATGATCAGGACCCTCCTAAAAAATGGGATTTTACTTTCTCTTCAGGACCCTCCTAAAAAATGGGATTTTACTTTCTGTTTAGTGATTTTACTTTCTGTTCAGGACCCTCCTGAAAAATGGGATTTTACTTTCTGTTCAGGACCCTCCTGAAAAATGAGATTTTACTTTCTGTTCAGTGATTTTACTTTCTGTTCAGGACCCTCCTAAAAAATGGGAATTTTGCTTTCTGTTCAGGACCCTCCTGAAAAATGTGATTTTACTTTCTGTTTAGTGATTTTACTTTCTGTTCAGGACCCTCCTGAAAAATGGGAATTTTGCTTTCTGTTTAGGACCCTCCTGAAAAATGGGATTTTACTTTCTGTTCAGGACCTTCCTTAAAAATGGGATTTTACTTTCTGTTCAGTGATTTTACTTTCTGTTCAGGACCCTCTTGAAAAATAGGAATTTTGCTTTCTGTTCAGGACCCTCCTAAAAAATGGGATTTTACTTTCTGTTCAGGACCCTCCTGAAAAATGAGATTTGACTTTCTGTTTAGTGATTTTACTTTTTGTTCAGGACTCTCCTGAAAAATGGGAATTTTTCTTTCTGTTCAGGACCCACCTAAAAAATGTGATTTTACTTTCTGTTCAGGACCCTCCTGAAAAATGGGATCTTACTTTCTGTTCAGTGATTTTACTTTCTGTTTAGGACCCTCCTGAAAAATAGGTTTTTACTTTCTGTTTAGAACCCTCCTGAAAAATAGGATTTTACTTTCTGTTCAGTAATTTTACTTTTTGTTCAGGACCCTCCTGAAAAATGGAAATTTTGCTTTCTGTTCAGGACCCTCCTGAAAAATGGGATTTTACTTTCTATTCAGGACCCTCCTGAAAAATGGGATTTTTACTTTCTAATCAGAACCCTCCTGAAAAATGGGACTTTACTTTCTATTCAGGCTCCTCCTGGAAAATGGGACAACGCTTTCAAAAATGAAATACTACTTTACTATAATTTTGTTTGAGATAATTTTCGTTCTAGTTTTAATTTTGGATTTCAGGAGCCCGCCTGAAGAACAGGGTGATGAAATAGCAGGTCAGGAGCCCGCCTGAAGAATAGGGTGATGAAATAGCAAGTCAGGAGCCCGCCTGGAGAACAGGGTGATGAAATAGCAAATAAGGAGCCCGCCTGGAGAATAGAGTGAAGAAACAAAAAGTCAAGCAACAAAGTGAAGTAATTGAAAGTCAAGCAACAAGTTGAAAGAAATGGCAAGTCAGGGGCCCGCCTGAAGAATAGGGTGATGAAAGTTGAGTCAAGAACTAACAAAAGTTGTATAGATAGGATTTTTGTAATTTCATTTATGTTTTAACTTGTAATTGGCATTTTTGATGTAATAACAGAGCCACGGACCGGAACCTCGACGGAACCTCACTCGACTCTCCAACTCGGTATAGTCCAGCTCCGTCCAATCCTTGGAGATACTTGTCACTTGATCCCTTCATAACTTGGGTGGGTAGGCTGTCCTAATTCAAGACCCGGTAGTCCTTCTTTCTTATGTTTCTTCCTTTGAATAATGGTCGGGACAAAATTCTGTCTCGTTGTCTACTTCTTTGTCTGAAAACACTGTGTGTTTACATCCAAAGGAGGCATGATGTAGACACCTAATTTCGTCTCTCCCCGATGTCATTTTTACACATTCTTATTTTATCCTACCGTGTACCCTCACCCATGTCATTATACCCCGCAAAATACAAAAAATAATAAACAAATAATAAAATAACTAATCTTATCTTATCCTAACAACCTACCCAATAAAAAAATAATACCTCACCACTACCCCCAACCCCACGTTACCCCACCCCCACCCCCCATCTTTTTTCTTGTCCAAGAAGAAAGGACCCAAAAAAAATACCATATATACATACCCACATACACACAAAAGAGATGAACAGTAACAACAACAAGAAAAAAAATCAGCATTTTCTCTCTCTACACTCTACTCTCTCTTTTCCTCTCTTAAGAAATTAAATTTCCACCACCACTTCGCCGCCGGCCGCCGACGCCCAACAGAACCACCGCCAGATCCGACCACGGTTCGCTCCTCTCTCGCACCGACGAGCCTCATCGGACGTGATTACCCGCAGCCATCGATCAACAACCAGCAGCACGCCGTTCGCTGGCCAGGGACCCGAACCGACCGCCGCCTTCTCTCTTGGCTGTGATCTCTCTTCCTCTCCGGCGAACTAGCTCCGGCACCGCTCCGTTCTCCGCCTTCCAGATCTGTCTCATCACTGTCTAGATCTGCCGCCGCCGTCCTTCCCTCCCTCCGGTGACAACAGCCACCGTTGACAATGACCCGCTACCGCCTCCTCCGTCAACACCACCACCACCACCCCACCACAGCTCACCCGTCCGGCGAACCGGTGCCGCCACCGAAGAACGGGCGCCGCCACCGTCTCTCTGTCACTAGAGCTCCCCAGAGCTCGATCTGCGTTGTGTTTTGGTTTCCTGCTGTTTGTTGGTTGATCTTGTTTTCATCTATTTCTTGGCTCGTCGTCGATAGTGGATTTCGAGTCGTCTTTATCGAATCGCGTCGTCGTTCTTGTTTGGGTTTCGTATAGTAAAGTTTTTCTTCACTGGTTTTGGAGCTGTCCGGTTATTATTTTAATACTGAGTTTGGTTTGCTCGTTGCGAAGTTCTCCGGTCGAGTATTTTGGTCTTCGAATTTCTTTATTATCAACAAGGATCAATTTCATCGAGGTCCATTTCTTCTAACCGAATCTTTAATTTATTTTGACTTTTTATTGATGTTGTGGGTGTGGATGATTTATTTGTCATGTGTTTGGTTTGAATCTTCGTTGTTTGTGTTGTGTTTGATGTTGGTTTCGGATTATGAGATGCGATTGGAAAATCGAAGCATGCACTAATCATGTGGTTTAAAGGGAATTCGGGGCGTGAGTTTAATAATTATTAAAGTGAATTAGGATTAATTTTGATTTGTTGTTGTTTTGATTCGTCATTATTGTTACTTTCACGTCTAATTATCAATTTCATGATAGTATCATGGTAAGTCGAGCGAGTAGGCAAACGTAGGCCGGGCAGGCGAAATTTAGGAATAAGTGTTTCGTGGGATGTTGGAATGTGTGTGTGAATGTCTCTTTCTATATTATCGTGTTTAATTCAGATGTATTTATTTAGCCGGGGAATGCCCCGAGATCATTTGTATTTATTCACCGGGGAATGCCCCGATGTATCATGTTGGCGGAAAATAATCGTGATGAAGGCCCGCAGCGTCGGGTAAGGCATTGGAGCTTAGTCTAGATTTAGTTTAGACTAGGATTTATATTTTCGTATTTTTTTCTATTTTTTTGGACTGTATAATTGGACTAGACTTTTACGTTTTTGGACTGTTTTATTTTGTTTATTGTTTGATTATTTTGTGTTCTTTTGTGTGGTTTATACATTTCATAATGCCAAAATAGTCGATACACTCCACCAAGCGACCGTGGTTGAACCACGGGATCGAGGGATGCCTAACACCTTCCCCTCGGTCAACAGAATTCCTTAGCCGGAATCTCTGTTCGCAAACCGGTTTAAGAGTCAAATGGTTTCGAAAAGGATTTTCCAAAGGTGACTTGGCACACCGGATTATGCCAAGTGGCGACTCTGAATAAAAATGCAGATAATCCTTTTCCGAAACAAATTTTCATTTCTTGTCACTTAAATAATAAAACCCTTTTGAACTTTAAAATATATCCATTTGTTGGAGTACACGCAAAAAAGGGGTTTGACGATACAAATATTAGTTTGTGCAAATACCTAAGGATGGTTTTGATCGTGTTTGAAGCATACGTGGGCCAGAGCAAATTGAACTTGCAGGAATTCAATTGTGAAAATTGTTGCCTTCCATCTATGTATTTTGCCTTAGTTTTAGGAACAAAATTTGGTGGGTTAACTAGAAGAATTGGATTCACCCATTCTCTTCGTCACATGGATTTATCTATAGTGATATCACATGATTGTGCCACTTTGATTTCAACGCTTCCTCTTTCTAAGAACCTCAATCATAATCTTCAAGTGTTTTTTCTATTTCTATTAGTCCTATTTTTTGTGATTAATTGTAGAACTTAAATGCATTTTATTCTTCCTCCGGCGTTTAAAGTATTGTAAGCAGATATTTAAATTGTCTCTACAATGCCTACGTTGCCAGGTGGGTGGTCATAAACCATAGTGCAATGTGGCATCTATTCTCTATAAGATCTCACCAGGCAATGACAGTCCAATTGGTGATTGGGGAGATGTTGTCATGGCGCGATGACTTTAGTCTGCTATACTGAGGCATTTGGCCTCTAATAATGTGGATCGATATCTACTTCTGCACCTGATAATGACCTTACTTCATGATATAATGTGTTTTTTCTATTTTATACATGATGAAGACTGTACTTTTCTTTTTAAATCTTTTATACAGAACTCTCCCTTTGCAATAATGGAAATTTAATCGCCCCATGCCTCTCGAATGCTGAACAATCGGCCTCTTCACTGAAATGGAGCAAATATCAATACCTTTTTCCCACACACAAGGTATTTTCTTTGTCAAATTTGATTAAACCATTTTGGAGTTAGTCATTTATCCATGCCAAGTGCAATTTACGAGTTAGTCATTTATCCATGCCAAGTGCGATTTACTTAATCTTCTTTCATGGTTCACCCTCTAAGAAATATTACATTTTTATTTTTGCCTCTCAACTCAAACAGAACATAAAATAGATGTCCTAATTGTGAATCTTCATCAAAATTAATATACATGCTTGAAGTGTGAAGATTTATGCATCAGTATAGTCATTATGGTAATATGAGTTGGTGACTAGGAGGTTCTGTAAAATTCATTTAGCTTCCATGCTGTACGATATTTTGTTAATTATACGATTACGAATGTATCTTGCATTTTCTTGCCCATAATTTTGGATCTTTCTAATGTTTTATGGAATATCGTTTACTTTATTTTATTGATACAATATGTTGTTGCTTCAGGATATGCACCTCATACATTGAAAAGTTCAAGTGATGAATACTACCAATATAGGTCGTCTCCGTACATTCACCTAGAGGTATCTTTTTTTATCTTGATTCTCTCTTCTTATGATTGAAAAACAACCACGAACGGAAATAATATGAGGACTCCAACAAAGTTATAAGTAAAGAAAGAAATCTTTATTTGTTTTTTTTTCTGCAGTAACGAAGCAATGGGATGACTCAAAGAGGATGAAGTCAACAAAAGTTCTCACAAGTAATGTTTTGATGAGGATAATTGCATAGATTGAGTTACACATTATTAACACCGTCATTTTTTCTCTTTTCTTTAATATGGAGTCTTAACTTATTAGTTTGTTTATTAATTATATCTTCACTAATTTTCCTATTTGCTTTAATCTTTTAGTAAAAAAATTTCTTTTGAAATTGATGTGGTACATTTATTCTTGTGTTTTTTATTTCTCGAGAAATTATTCTCTGTTCACTCACTTAAGTTTAAACTATTCAGTAATGACATTTGAAAATTATTTAATAATTTCCTTTGGTCTAACATATGATTTTTTTTTTACTAAGTACACTACATTGAAAAGAATGATATCAATTGAATTCTTTTTACAACGAATATAAGTTATTATTTAAGTAAGTCACGTAAATATTTGCATTTATTATAGAGAAAATTCTCTGTTTTCACCTTAAACTATAAACGAAATTGCTGAGACACACCCGAACTTTAGGAGGGTCCTATTACCCACTGGACTAATTAAAATCGAATTTTTTGCAATCTTAGTGCCTACGTGACACATATGTAGAACATAAATGTGCCTACGTAGACCTTCAGTGTTTTAATTCACTGATGTGCCATGTATGCGTATAAGCACTAAGGTTGTAAAAAATACGATTTTAATTAGTCCAGTGGTAATAGGACCCTCCTAAGTTTGGGTATGTCTCAGCAATTTCGTTTATAGTTCAAGATGAAAATAGTGCATTTACTCATTATTATAATTTCTTAATATTCCACGCAACGCGCGGGTACAATACTAGTTTTCATTAAAATTATTCTCATAAATGTAGTACTATTCAAACAAACGGCATATTATAATTACCTCTTTGAGTGAAGAAGAGAAGCATAATTCATCGCCCTAGGCATACATTATGTTACGGAATATATAAGTGAAGTTGCATCAACTTGTGAAAAGTGTTGATTAATCTTCGCCTAAGTTGCTCAATTTTTTTTATTTTCGGTGTTGCAGTTGTGTCAACATGACATGAGTGAGTGTGTGTAGAGAATATCAAACGAAAGGTATAACTGAAGAGACTTTCTGTTAGCCCATGATCATCAGAAGATTCAACTAAAGAAAAGGAAGTTAGCCCAAGAGGCTAAATTGACACGAATGAACAGGCCAATCAGAAGAGATTAGACAGTAGACATAAAAAGACTACTTCATTAAAATGGGAAGACAGTACCATACACATCACATAAATTAAAAATACTTAAGTCACCGTTATGTGCCAGAGAGATACAATGGATAGGAAGAAGGAAAAGAATTAGGTAAGAACAATAACGGGGCTTACGAGAATGGAGGTTTGGGGGCAAGCAAATTGAGGGGCCTGTCCATACTAGCACTTCCAGTAGCATGGACATTATGGAGCTACTTTGTGAAGTTCTTTACTTCATTAGTAAGACCCTTAACCTCAACAGTGAGTATAGAAGCTTGGGCCTTTAACCCTTCATTTTTAGCCTTCAGATCATCTGAGGTACCAGGTCCCTCAGAAGATAGCTGATGTATCTTGATGTGAGATTTCAGCATCCATAGTAGCCACAACCACTCGCATCTCCTCCAGCTCTCCAGTTAAATGTTCTTTCACCTCAGTCAACTCAGAGACTAGGGACCAGCTTTAACCTCAGTCAACTCAGAGACATAGGACCTCGTCCGTAATTTACCTTCTGATACAAGAATGACAAGGAAAGGCACAAAACATACACCAAAACAGTTCACAAGTTCAAGGAACCAAGAACCCTTTTGATGACCACTCTCGGATTCACTAGTTAGAACAAGGAAGAAGAGATTATAAGGTGTTGTGACACCAAAACAGCCAATCACAAACTAATATTACCAATAATAAGACAAAGAAACAAGATGAACAACAATAATATTAAAACAACAACACACGGCTTGGAATAACAAGAACACTACCAACGGTTCCAACAAGATAAAGATAGGAAGATAGACAAATGGAGGTAGAATCTTAAGAACCCAAGAGTTTATTCCACTCTTGGACCATTAACACTACACACTACAATTACTTATCTCTTAGAATTGACACAACAGAGGTATCCACCACCCAAGCACCAACGTATCAAGCTAAATATAACAAACAAATGATTCCACACTTGTGCAATGCCCAAGTTTTGGTTTTGGACTCTCTCTCTCTATGATTAGTGTTCTATGAATATCATTAAGCAACTAAAGAAATCAAACCTACAATGTTCCATTTATACTACATTACAATAATAGACAAAATGATAAAATGGCCTTTAGTGACTAGTTTTCAAAAATACTCAAAAAGTGTCATGACCCTGATCATACTTCTATCATCCTCTCCATCTTGAGAGGAATTTGACGACAAATTCACTGCCTCAACTCTTATAAAAAGGCATGTCACAATCTCCTTCATGCATTCAGACATCTTCTCCATCTCCCTCATCTTGCATTTCAACCTCCTCTTGCTCTCCATCTTGAGGCTTGCCATCAACCTTAGTCGATTCAGTTACTACTTCTTCCCCAAGATAGCACAATTTTCCCTTCCTTAGGATCACATTCCTAAGGTTTGGACACTCACTAGCCTTGTACCCCCACCCTTGAAATTTGAAGCATTGAAATCCCTTGGAATTGGAAGTGGAAATTGGTTTACCTTCATACCTTGGGGATTGTTTTGGGGCAGCCTTTGTGATCTCGGGTTGGACAGCCATGGATGAGCTCTCTTTAAGCTAACTTTCAACCTCCAATGCGACTTGGAAGATGCCATCAATAGTGTCAAACTTATGAAGTGTCAAACGTGAGGCAATATCTCTATTCAACCCCACCTTGAATCGAATGATGTCGTGACTCACTTTCTCCCCTCTATGATCAAGTTTCAAGATGAGTTGTTGGAACTCATCGTAGTAAGCCACGACGCTCTTATTTCCTTGCCTCAAGTTATACAACTTGGAAATGAGCTCTTGTTGATATCTTTCGGGTAAGTACTTTGTCTCATGAGCTACCTTAACCGAAACCAAGGAGGGGGTTTCCCCTCAATCAAAATGTTGCCAAAATGTTTAACATACTCCCACCATGTAGTAGCATAATCCTCAAAGTGAGCAATTGTATAGCAACTCTTTTTCTCCTCGATAAGATAATTGACTTAGAAGACCTTCTCACATGCGGATTCCCATGCTAGAAACTCTTCGGGATCACTCTCACCCTTGAAGATTGGAAGACCCATCTTGATGGTATTTAGCTCAACATCACGGTTTTGGTTCCCTTGTTGGTTCCAATGACCAACTCTACCTTCTCGGCCATGAACTTCCCTTGGATTCCCATGCCTTACCCTTATCTCTCTCCCTCTCATGTAAGCACCATCATACGACCCATAACCATCATATTGTCCTCCCCTACCATAGCCCTCAATACGGATGGGTCTATTTGGGTTAAGTAGAGCTTGTAGTGGTGGGATTAGATTTGGATAGTGAGGTCTTTGGTCAAGTGAAGTTTGGATGAGAGGATTAGGATTTTGTCGTGGTATTTGGGTTCCAATACCTTCTTGTTGGACTTGGTCGAGTGGAAGATGGCTTGGTCTATCTTGTTCTCAGCTTCGGAGTAGAGACGGGTTGGATTTGAGGCAATTGGTGGATATAGCATTTAGTGCAAGGTATCGGGATTAGTTGGGGAATTGTTTTGAGGGGTGGAAGGTCAACTCATTTGGCTTTCCACTTTCCCTAATCTTACACTCATTGATGCCACATCCGTATCTAATTTCTCAATTCCTACATTTAACCTAGCCACATCTTGGGACATAGTTTCAAGGCGAGGCAAAATGAGATTGATGGAATTATTGTCTATTGTTTGAGCATTTGAAGTTTCGGGTTCTATTGGACTTAGGATGTTACCTATAAAACAATAAACTAGTTAGTTGTAAAAGAAAAGGTCCTCACACTCTCTCTTTAGTTCTTTGCCTCTCGGATTTCTTCACTCAATCACACAAGTATGGCAACCTTAATTGTATTCCGTGCTTGAGAGGTGAACCAAGAATTTACAATGACTCAAAAGAATAAAACACACAAAGGAATGTTAACACGAAGAATGGTTTCAAAACTAACTTTCAATCTAATATTAGCATGTAAGTTAGTAATGGAGTCAACAAACGAGTCTAAATAAACAACAAATTAGAAAATAGTAATCCAAGTTTGAGCTCAAATTAATGTGTGAACAGTAAACTTGATGATATGTCACCCTTTAATTGGCCGAGATTTCAATAAATTTTAATTATCAATTTTGATATTTTGGGTCCTTCACAATTTGGAATGGATGAAATTAAAATTGGAGGGAAAGTTCATGTCTTAGAATCCTTTTCAAATTCAATCTTCAAAAGGTGTGACTTGACTTGTACTATTCCCACAAAACAAGGTCCTTGAAATAGGGAAAGTGGTTGAAAAGGTTGTTGTCAAGTCAAAGAAGGATGTGATCAAGTCATTTCACCGACAAGTCTTCCAACTGTCTTCACCTTTTCTAGATCTATTAGCTACTTTTAGTTGGTCAAGATATGAGAAGTGAATAAGAACAACAAGAACACAATAATAACCTTCAAGAACTACAATAACATCACCATATGGCCAAGAACAACAACTTCAAGATTCGGCCAACCTCAAGTTCACATTAACAATGTCATTATTTTAAGCTCAAACTTTAGATCTAAACACTTGTAGTGTTGTTGAGAAAAAACCAACACTCGAAACACCCTAAACAAAAAAAATGACTACCAAATCTAGACACACAAACAAGTTTTCGGCCAAGATCCAACTTTTGGACAAGAACAAGAACAACTTCTTCACCTTTTTTTTTTTGCTACTTTCAAGCCCAAGATTGATCTTGTTAGAACAAGATTAAACCACGCTATGATACCAAATGATACAATAATGACAAGAAAAGGCACAAAACATACACCAAAAGAGTCAACAAGTTTTAGGAACCAAGGACCCTTTTGATGACCACTCTCAGATTCACTAGTTAGAACAAGGAAGAAGAGATTATAAGGGGTTGTGACACCAAAAAAGCCAATCACAAACTAATATCACCAACAATAAGATGAATAAACAAGAGGAACAACAATAGTATTAAGACAACAACAACACAAGGCTTTGAATAACAATAACACTAAGAATGGGTACAACAAGATAAAGATAGGAAGATAGACAAATGGAGGTATAATCTTAAGAACCCAAGAATTTATTCCACTCTTGGAACCTTAACACTCCACACTACAATCACCTATCTCTTACAATTGTCACAAGAGAGGAGTCCACCACCCAAGCACCAACGTATCAAGCTAAATGCAACACACAAATGATTTCACACTTGTGAAATGCCCTAGTTTTGGTTACAGACTCTCTCTCTATAAGAGAAGTGTTCTCTCAATATCATTAAGAAACTAAATAAATAAACCCTACAATGTTCTATTTATACTACATTACAATAATAGACAAAATGACAAAAGGGCCCTTTAGTGACTAGTCTTCAAAAATACTCAAAAAGTGTCATGATCATGATCATACTTGTATCACCTTCCGCACATTCTTTCTCAATAAGTGTGTTCATGGTTAATATCTACTTCACTATACCAGCAAATCCCTTCTCAGACTCTATATTAAAGTGCTTGAACACATTCTTGAGAAAGTATCCATAGGGTATTCCATGTCTCCCATCTTTAAAATGCAGGACCTTATACATATGCTTAATCATTAGGGGAGGGAGATTAATCAACTCAAACTTACTGAGGGCTTCCATGAGAAATAGGTCTACTGTATAAGCCACTGTTCCTTTCCCCATTTGAGGCACTAGGACCTTGTACATAAATTCGAAGAGTAACTGGAAATCCTCCTTCAAGAACTTCTTGCTTACTCCAGCTTTGGAGTTAACACCAACCTTTGATGTTGACTGTACAAACTCAAGTGAGGGATGTTGATTCCTCGCAGACCTAATCCAATCAATAGAAATATCCAAAATTTCTCATATAATTACCTCATCTAGAAGGAGCTGCACTGCTTGTATCATCGATATCAAACTCAAACCGTCCTTAACAAACTTGATGGTGTAGAAGAAATCATTGACTTCCTTTTCTTGAATATTGAGGACTGGAGTTTCAAATAAGTTAATCCAATCTTAATACTGGACAAAATCCACCAACTCGTATATCCCAGGTTGATAAAAAATGTTGGGATTAAATACCCTCCCCATCTACACCTTTTGGGACTTGAAGATTTGATTCATCTCTTCTCTCGTGAAGTCTCTATTAGGTTTCTACACTTTTATTCATTTGGATGAGGTACTTGGTCCCTCAATTGGCTGACTAACTCCCTCAGATGGGAGTGAGTTAGCTTCATGACTCTTTCCATTTTTTTTTGGCTGAAATATGTTCCTTCATTTTGGGTGCCACGAATTTTGGTTGCTTCAAACTTCCAGCTTCCTTTTGCTTCTTACTTGTGGAAATAACAATGCCATAATTAATGTCCTCCTCCTTGTCTTCATCCTCCACCTCAACAACCTCTTTGGCAGGAGAAATTGCCTTCTTTTTGTTAGACCTTTTCTTAACATTCCTCTTTCTAGTGGTAGCCCTTTTACTGGTCTTGAAAGCATTGCTTATAGGATTTTTCTTTTCCGCCTAGTGCTATAAAACTTTATTACTGGATTTTGAAAGACTTGGTCCTTTCCCTTATATCCCATTTCTCTTATCCTATTCCAAGTGAGATTTACTAATTCATCCTTCTCCCTATCATCTTTCACGAGGGGATGAAGTATTTCCTTTGACACACTAGCAGAAATTGGGATCCCAATATACCTAAGGCTTGGGGACTTTGGTGGGGATTCAGAAAAAAGGGACTGAAGCTCCCTTGGGTCACAGGCCAGTCTTATTAGACTGTCTACTACCCAATTAGCCCCAGTCTCCATGATACTAGAAGGGTTCCCTCATTCCTCAAGTAGATTAACAACGAACAAGTTTTCCTCAATAGAAAAGGGTAATGGGATAGAGTGGAGACCCGGTCCTGTAGGGACTTCAGGTGAGGTTTCGGATACAATGAGAGAGATAACTGATGAGGCTTAAGGGTTGGGATAAATGGATGGTGGAGAAGTTGAGTCTGTGGTAGGATATAACAGTTCAACATTAATAGGGTCAACTATTGATAGAGAGAAAGGAGAAGATAGCATTTCTCCACTGATGGGAGATCCAAAAGGGGCATCGATGTCTGGAAAAAGTGGAGAGTTTGCTTGGAGAAGGGATTCTCGAAGGTTGGTGTGGGGTTTGATGGTGGAGACTCAATCGAAGGAGTGTTTTCTCCTGAGGGAGTCTGGATCGAGGAAAAAGAGAGAGACTTTTTTAAAGAAAATATGTGTGTGAGTGTGAGAGAGATAAGAATGTAACACCCCAAAAAATTTAAAACCTTCGTGAACCCAACATTGTATAAAATGCAAGTACATATGAAAATGTACTTCATGTCTTTTTAGTATTGGATGTGATTTATAAATGTATTAAGGCCTCAAGCAACTCCAAACTCATAGCCAAGTCAATATCTCAATTGTTGCTTATTTGTTCTGATTGGAGAAAACAACTATATATACAGTTCAAAATTAATAGATGTTATGATTCGGACAGAATAAAAAACCACAAGTAAAAGAAAACAAGAACAACACACAGATTTATGTAGAACAACACACAGATTTATAAAGCAGTTTCATATCAAATCATTTGAAAACACATGGGCATAATGTAATTGTTTCCAACAACAATACAATGCAGCTGATCTAGGAGGAATGCCCTACATATCACATTTACACCAACTGTTAAACCTCGGTTGCCGCCAAGATTAGAGTATAAGTGAGGGGAAGACACACAAGATCACACAGCAGTGTGTCTCAACCCAATGGCAGTGCACAAGATCACAAAGCAGGGCTCCTAACAATAGTCCCAATTTGGGAATGACATAAAGTCAGGTACGTAAGATCACAAAGCATGGTACCAAGTTCCCATGCTGGCAAACACGGTTTCCAGCGATGAGCCCTTACACTCAAACACCTTCTTCGGGCATCCACCTATCTCGTGTAAAATCAATGCATTCAAATTTCATCTGATTCAATCACATGTCATATTCTGTAGGGTATCGTCATACCCGACTTGCAAGCCATCAATATCACATCATTCTTCTCATTCAACCATTGTATTCAACATGAATAACCTTCTCGTTTTCAAGTCAAAATTATATCAATTCTCAAAACATTTAATGTCATAATCTTCAAGATGTTTGCAAACAATTTACATCATATGAACATTTAAAACAAATTCACATCAAGAGAGGAAATTTCATATCATTCATGCTCTCAAGTTAATATCTTTTCAGAATACATACATATACATATATCATATAGCAAATCACTTTGGGAGTAAGCCTAAGGGCCAAATAAATATCATAAAATGTTTAAAACATAATCATATTCATAATTTCAAAATCCCCATTTGAAAACATGAATTTTTAAGCCCATGAAATTTTTGAGATAACCCCACGTACCTCTATATGCGAATATGATAGGTGCTTCTTGAAGCCTACATTGTGGAGATTCCAAATCTTCAATTTATTTTTAAAACCCATGGTTGAATCTTGAACTACTTGGGTTTTTATTTTGAAACCCTAGAGAGAGTTCTTGAACAATTTTGATGAATGAAGGTGTATTTTGGGGTCTTTGGGAACTGAATTTCGGGTTTAGGGCTAAGTAAGGGTGGAAAAGGACCATTTTGCCCCAAAAACGGAGTGTCTAAGTCACTGGAAACCTTTACATAGGCTCTACCTATGCTATCGCCTATGTTTACATAGGCGCATCCTATGCTATCGCCTATGTTTACAAAGGCGTCGCCTACTACTTTGAAAGGCCATAACTTCTTGCTCGGGTGCCGAATTTTAGAAAAATTGGTATCGTTGGATAGCTAACTCAAAGACCTATCATTTGACACATAGTAGGCTCTCTAATTCGACATATACAAAGAGTTATGGTCGATGGAATCTGACACAAATTACTACATCCACTAAAACTTAATTGATCGAAATAGTTTCAACTCGTCCTTAAGTTGAAGGACCTCTATGGTCTAAATTCAAGGTTGAATGAATTCACATACTACGCAAATAATTAACATGACATATTGTCATAGGATTTATGGTTTTGGGATTATCAACGCATTGAAATCATGGTCCATATTGTAGACCAAAAATATAGGGTGTTACATTATCTCCCCCTTGGGATCATTCGTCCTCGAATGATGGGTAGGAACATATTGAAGCTTAGAGGTATGGAATAACGTAGACATGATATGTTCTCTAAGAAAGAATACACTGATCTGAAACATGACTATAAGACTGGAACTACTGATGTTCTAAATTCTTATACCGAACGTGCATATCTGATGCATTGAATACACAAATAAAGCGACACATAGGCTGAATTCTAATAATGAATCATGCATATCTGATGTATGGATTTGTTACTGAGTTGTTCTCATGAACGCAGAACTGAATACACTGATAAGCTGAGCTTTTCTATTGAACATGCATTTGTAATGCATGCATATCTGACTGAACTGACGTATGACGTATAACTGAATATGCAATGATAACTGGTGCGAAGCTTGTAATAAGAATCTATGCATGCAACTGAATGGGGGTATCTCCCCCTTGGGACACTATGTCCTTCTATGAATTCTCAAATCACTATGATACTCGGAAAGATTGAGGCAATGCACTAGGCACCTACGAAGTGAGTCATAACTGAATATCTGGAGTCTGAATCTAGTACATGACGCATGAAATGGGTTATACTCGTAACTACTAGTATACTTTATCTTGGAATAGTAACATATCTGAGATTTTTGGGTATGAGTCACACAAGACATATGACTATAGGATCCTAACATTGACATTACTCTGCAGTCTGGAACATAGCATATAACTTCTAAATTGGGATAGAATTACCAGGCCTTTGGCATTACGACTTCTTACTTTCAAGCTTAGCACACTTGTCGAATATCACTTAACTATACTATTCTCCTTAAAAATCATATTCATTCAACTCAGCGTAAAATTCCCATATGAGCATTGACAAATCTTTCTACTAATGTCGAAAATAACTTTATCCCTTCGTTGTGATCAAGCCTAGCTCTAAGTCACAAAAATACAACATGCCAGACCACGCTATTATCTAAACCATATGATGCAATCTTCTATATCTCCCTTAAAGATCACATCCTAAGTATAACATGCCTTACCACTTCAATGACTACTCTGAACTCTTAATATGAAGTCGCTAATGCATATTGCGACCTTCTACTACAATCACAAAACACCATTCAAGCCTATTTTATAACCACATGTTGACTTCAAGGCAACCACCCATAAATACATACTTCACATAGTTTCTAAACTATTGTCAATATAACTCCCATGCGCTACCCTAAGACATACACACACAAACTTTTCCACTAACCATCACGTGTATCAAAGACTTGGCCCCAACTCTTACTTCATACTTATGGCCTTATCTAAGCAAGCATACTATGATCTTCCATCAACAAGAACATTTACATCACCACCACTATCATTCCATAGGGAGGGTCACTAAAAGGTTAAGACATAAGATCCTGAAGCATGAAAAGATTTTTATTCGGGACTGAGCACACTATAAAGAGTGAGTACATGTGTCATGAGTTGCATGAACTCAAGTAGAGTTTACAACATAAGGAATGTGATTCCGACTACTTGAATGAACTAGAACTCATTATCTCAGAACTGGAAGAGTACGTGACTCTCAATCATATACAGGAATCATGAACTACGATCACAGAACTGGATCATAAGGCATGAGTAAGCATCCGAATAACTAAAAAAATATTGAGGTAGGAATGGGTTGAGATTCATCCTCACTTTCTGATGTTCTAAATCATACTGCATCATTACTAGAATCTGAGATCCTTACTTGCTCATTCGTTCTATTATCTCCCCCTTAGCTTTAAGTCATCATCTAGAGTTTGGGAGATCCCTTACCAGATTCTAACTGAACTACACTTACCACACTCTAGGGTTTGAAAGAAAAAAAAATGACAATACATACATATCGTAGACTTAACCCAAATGACTACCTTCTGGAATACACCCTATCTTTCCATAGCCACCAATAGTCATAGTATAATGCTTGCACACTTTTTTCTTTCGGCTCAACCTTCAAAACTCAAACTTAGATTCTAACACTTAACATGGCTATGTAGATCACCATATAGCATCTAACTAGTCTTTCTCCAATTAACAATTTAATTGGTACCACTAGCCACACAAATTATGTAATAGTCTTAGAAAAATATGCCACAACCTCATATCACCTTGGCATACTTCTACACCATACCTACAACATTATACTTCATTACGAATCAATTTAAACTTATTTCATACACCGTTCAAGCCTATTAGATCACTTTCATATAACTAACATTATTGATCAAGAAATCATCACATCCACCTTTATGAACTTCAAATGTTCAAACTTAATGTCTAGTGCTAAACATGATTTTACAATCCAACCTTACGTATGATTCTCACTTGGAAACCATGAAATAAACATCAAGAAACACTAGAACTTCAAAACAACAACAATCGACCTTGACCTTAGGGTCTTCCTTATCATAACTCATTAGCACATACTATTTCAACACATCAAGCCTACTAATATTTATTCCCACAAACATACATCATTAATATCATGCCACTATTCTTACATCCACATCCTACATTAAATTCAAGCCAATGGTGTAGCATCAATCATCTACACCAATGATGAGTGCAACATAATATACTAATCCATCAAATTGGAACATTCTATCCCAAATACTTCAAAATCTACTACATACCTTCTCATAAGTAGTACTAGTTTACAACTACCAACAAAAGAAGGTCAAGGGGTAAGGTCACATAATAGACATGATCAACCTTAATCTTATATTATAACCCCATACAATCTTTTCTACTTATACGGATTTCTCACCTCATACTTACTCACTCAATCATACATTTAGACTTCCTTCAAATTCCTCAAACAACCATGAGTCTATAATGACAACTTACTCGCTAATATAGTCATTTTCACAATCAAGCAAACAACAAATCACCCTAACTAACAACTCCTTCTCTACCTTATACTAAACTAACTCGCAAGGATAAATTACCTTTTTACCAACTCAATCTCATGCAACCGGATTCAGCAATACATACATTAAACTACATAAGAACAACAAGTTGGACAACAAGTTGCTAGTGAATCGAAATAGGCCTCACAAGGCTTCACTAGACTTTGATTTTGTATTTTGAACAAGAAAATAGGATGAATGACAAGTCAACTATGCTAGTGAATCGAAAGAGCCCCACACCGTTTCACTAGACTTTATTTTTCAACAATACTTTGATGATAATATTTCATGATATAGAGATTTAATAAACAATAGTCAATGAACTAAGAATACACATCTTACTTTGTAGAAATAAAATCAGAGTCAAACACCCATGGACTACCATACTGTCCACACATGCTGCTAGCTACCAAATTAGTTTATCACTATAAAGAGGTAAATCATCCTCACTCCGACTTCTAACTTTGTGACTTCACATCACCAACTTCTTGGTCTAATTTCATTACCAATAGGTCATGATAACAACACTTTAACATACACTACTATTCGGGTGGAAGTACAGTTCCAACATTCTGCTATACCTTATTACCTCTGAAGCGTGACACTGGCAACATAAGTTCTGAAAAGAACTTAATACACTTAATACTGCAGGCTGAAAAGCATGATTTCATCAAAATCAAGGTTCACACTAGAACCAACACATTCTAAAGCACTAACGGACTCTTCTTAAGTCCTTGCAAAAATCTTATATGATTCAATCAGAAAGAACCATACCTTTTAGACTCTAAACTTCTGTAATTGAATTCGCCCAATGATGATACATGTCTGAGAATGTCCGAGTAAGGAAAAAATTAGGATGACTGTTACTTTTGTATGGGCGACACCATAGCACGAATTTAAGTATGAAAGAGGAACATTCTAACTCTATTGCACAAACTAAAACATGAAGAAAGAGAGACATTTCTAAATGCCTAGTAGCCTCCTACTTATAAGTGTGGTGCGCTACACACCCACAAACAAGACTCTACCCGATGCGATTTTGCAAACAACCTGGGACCATGAACTGTCCTTTGTTACCAAGTTTGTCATGGCCCGAACCAGGGCCCTGGCCATGACAAGTAATTTTGAACCATAAGGTACGAAATATCCCTATCTATCTGGTAATCATGCACATAATTCATATGATAAAAGAAATATGAAAGATACACAATATAATGCAAACATGGTCAAGAATCATATGCGCACAATAATGGGGAAACAATGTCCCACAATCTCAATCAACATCTCTAAAATCGTGTACGAAATCTCTACTACATGAACTGAAACAAATATCTATCTGAAAATTGGGATAAGGCCCCCAGTAGATCCAAACTAATAAATGATAAATGAAACAACCAGATATTAGGCCTTCCGAAATATAAAAGTACTGGTATGCAGAGATATCAAAACAAAATAGAATATTTTTACAAAATATAGTTGAGAGCCATTATAAAGCAGTTTCATATCAAATCATTTGAAAATGCATGGGCATAATGTAATTGTTTCCAACAACAATATAATGCAGCTGAGCTAGGTGGAATACCCTACATATCACATTTACACCAACTGTTAAACCTCGGTTGCCGCCGAGATTAGAGTATAAGTGAGGGGAAGACACAAAAGATCACATAGCAGTGTGTCTCAACCCAATGGTAGTGCACAAGATCACAAAGCAGGGCTCCTAACAATAGTCCCAATTTGGGAATGACATAAAGTCAGGTACGCAAGATCACAAAGTATTGTACCAAGTTCCCCTGTCGGCAAACACGGTTTCTAGTGATGAGTCCTTATACTCAAATGCCTTCTTCGGGCATCCACCTATCTCGTGTAAAATAAATGCATTCAAATTTCATCTGATTCAATCACATATCATATTCTGTAGGGTATCATCATACCCGACTTGCAAGCCATCAATATCACATTATTCTTCTCATTCAACCATTGTATTCAACATGAATAACCTTCTCGTTTTTAAGTCAAAATCATATCAATTCTCAAAACATTTAATATCATGCTCTTCAAGATGTTTTCAAATAATTTACATCATTTAAACATTTAAAACAAATTCACATCAAGTGAGGAAATTTCATATCATTCATGCTCTCAAGTTAAGATCTTTTCAGAATGTATGCATATACATATATCATATAGCAAATCACTTTGGGAGTAAGCCTAAGGGCCAAATCAATATCATAAAATGTTTAAAACATAATCATATTCGTAATTTCAAAACCCCCATTTGAAAACATGAAATTTTAAAGCCCATGAGATTTTTGAGATAACCCCACGTACCTCTATATGCAAATATGATAGGTGTTTCTTGAAGCCTACGTTGTGGAGATTCCAAATCTTCAATTTATTTTGAAAACCCATCATTGAATCTTGAACTACTTGGGTTTTTATTTTGAAACCCTAGAGAGAGTTCTTGAATAATTTTGATGAATGAAGGTGTATTTTGGGGTCTTTGGAAACTAAATTTCGTGTTTAGGGCTAAGTAAGGATGAAAAAGGACCATTTTGCCCCAAAAAAGGAGTGTCTAAGTCACTGGAAACCTTTACATAGCCGCTGCCTATGCTATGACCTATGTTTACGTAGGCGCCGCCTATGCTATCGCCTATGTTTACATAGGCGCTGCCTACTACTTTGAAAGGCCATAACTTCTTGCTCGAGTGCCAGATTTTAGCAAAATTGGTATCGTTGGAAAGCTAACTCAAAGACCTATCATTTGACACATAGTAGGCTCTATAATTTGATATATACAGAGATTTATGGTTAATGGAAGCTGACACAAATTACTACGTCCACTAAAGCTTAATCGATCCAAAGTTTCATTTCGTCCTTGAGTTGAAAGACCTCTATGGTCTAAATTCAAGCTTGAATGGATTCACATACTACGCAAATAATTAACATGACATATTGGCATAGGATTTATGGTTTTGGGATTATCAATGCATTAAAATCATAGTCCATATTGTAGCCTAAAAATATGGGGTGTTACAGGTTTGTCCTCTCGTGAAACATCTGATCTTTTTTAAGGAGGAGAGAACTCTGACTATTGAAAAAGACCGTAGTAATCTGTAAGTCTTTTCTAAGTTCACCAAACAGACCCTTCAACCAAATAGCTTCCTTGAAAGCCTTTATAATAGACATGTACTCTACCTCAGTAGTTGACAAAGTAACTGTATTCTGTAAGGTAGCTTTCGAACTAATAGAAAAACCACCAATGGTGAAAATATAGCCTGTAAGGGACCTCCTTTTATCACGATCTCTTGCAAAATCAGAATCAACATACCCGATTACTCCATCTCTATTTCGCCCAAACTGCAACCAAACATCAGCAGATCCATGCAAGTATCTGAAAATCCACTAAACTGCTTTCCAATGTTCTTTTCTAGGATTTTCCATGTATCTGCTAACTGAACTAATGGCATAAGATAAATCTGGTCAGGAACACACCACCGCATACATAAGAGACCCAACAGTGCTAGAGTATGGAACTCGAGCCATATACTCATGCTCATCATCTATTTTTGGAGATAAAATGGCTGAGAGTTTGAAGTGAGCTACCAATGGAGTACTTATAGGTTTGGAATTTTTCATATTGAAGCTATGAAGCACTTTCTCAATATACTTTTTCTGACTCAAGTATAACTTGCACTTCTCTCTATCCCTCATAATTTCCATGCCAAGAATCTTTTGTGCTGCTCCTAGATCCTTCAATTCAAACTCCTTGGTGAGCTGGGCTTTGACTTTTATTATCTCTCTCATATCCTTTGCTGCAATCAACATATCATCAATATACAAAAGAAGGTATACGAACAAACTATCACTTAACTCCTTGAAGTAGACACAGCTATCATAACTAATCCTCTAAAATATATGAGAGGTCATAAAAGAGTCTAACTTCTTATACCACTGCCTGGGCAATTGCTTTAAGCCATAAAGAGACTTTTTCAGCAAGCTTACATAGTCCTCCTTTCCTTATACTATAAAGCCATCTGGTTGCTGCATATAGATATCCTCTGCAAGTTCTCCATGTAAGAATGCATTTTTGACATCCAACTGCTCAAACACAATATTATGCATTGCCACAATACCAAACAATGCTCGAATCAAACTATGCTTTACAACTGGAGAAAACACATTTGTGAAGTCAATACCTAGAACCTGACTGTAGCCTTTAGCAACTAGTCTTGCTTTGTATCTAGTGATGTTCCTTCTTTATTTTTAAATACCCACTTGTAATGGATAGCTTTCTTATCTTTAGGCAATTTCACCAAATCCTATGTGCCATTCTTATTAAGTGATTCGATATCCTCCTGCGTAAGGATCATCCATCGGCCAAAATCATCATAACTAACTACCTCTGAGTAAGAAGATGGTTCTTCACCAGAATCAATACCTTATGCTACATTCAATGCATAAGCAACCAAATCAGCTTCATCATGCTCCTAAGGAGGTCTAATTTCTCTTCTAGGCCTGTCTTTAGCAATAAAATATTATGGCATCACTGGTGGTGAAGAAGAAATAATATCACTCTGTATCTCTGGGCTAAACTGAGAAGTAGGCACTGGCGTAGACTCTACTCCAATCTGCAATTCAACGTAGGTGCTTGATTGTTGATGATTCATGTCACTAAGCTCATTTAGAGGTGAAACACTAGATTAAGTGGGAACCCGAAGCATGGCAGTTTCATCAAACACAACATACCTGCTAATTATAACTTTTTTGGCTTTTGGACACCAAAGCTTATAACCTCTAATACCAGGCTTATAACCCATAAATAAGCACTTAACGGATCTAGGTTCAAACTTTCCATTATCAACATGAGCATACACTGGACATCCAAATAACGTCAAATCAGAATAACTAGTAGGAGTACCATACCATACCTCTTATGGAGTCTTTTTATCAATCGCGACTGAGGAAGAGTGGTTAATAAGAAGACAAGTAGTGGAAGCAGCTTCGGCCTAAAAAGACTTGGGTAAACCAGAATTAGAAAGCATACAATGCACCTTATCCATTATTGTCCTATTCATTCACTCGGCCGCACCATTCTACTATGGAGTATGAAAAACTGTCAAGTGCCTCACAATTCCTTCTGACTTGCATAAAGCATTAAATTCATTAGAACAAAACTCTAAACCATTATCGTTCCGAAGGCGTTTTACCTGCTTCCCTATCTGCTTTTCAATCATAGTCTTCCACTCCTTGAAAGTAGGCAACATATCATTCTTTAGCTTCAGAAAGAAAACCCAAACTTTTATGGAATAGTCATCAATAATAGTCAATAAATAATTAGCTCCTCCTCTAGAAGGTACTCTAGCAGGACCCCAGAGATTAGAATGAATGTAATCAAGTGTGCCCTTAGTTGAGTGGATGACTTTAGTGAATATGACTCTCTTCTGCTTCCCGAATATGCAGTACTCATAGAACTCTAATTTGATAATACTCTGCCCATCAAGAATTCCTTTCCTACTTAGTTTAGCCATCTCGTTTTCACTCATATGCCCCAGGTACATATGCCAAAGTTTAGCAACGTCACTTTCTGATAGAGAATAGGTAGAAATAGCTGCATCACCTGTAATAGTAGAGCCTTGCAGGACATAAAAGTTTGTAGACTTTCTCTGTCCCTTTATCACAACAAGAGCACCTTTACTAACCTCCAGGACTCCACCTTCACCAGTTTACCTATAACCGTTCGAATCAAGGGTACTTAAGGAAATAAGATTTCTCTTAAAGTCTGGGACATATCGTACATCACCAAGTGTCCTCACAACCCCATCAAATATCTTGATCCTGATTGTTCCAATACCATCTATCTTACAAGGTGTGTTATTTCCCATCAACACAACACCTTTAGAGACAATTTTATATGTTGTAAACCAATCCCAATTATGATACATATGAAAAGTGCAAGATGAATCAAAAATCCAATCCTCAAAGGGTTCGCAGATACCATCAGAAACTACTAAGAGTTCTCTATTACTACCACCATGTTCCACAAAACTGGCTTCACCAGACTTTTCTGGTTGGTTTCCCTTTGATTTTGGAGATTTTCTTTTCTCTCTATTATGTAGCTTCAAATACTCAGATTTGATATGGCCCTTCTTCTTGCAGTAATTACAGATTTTGTTTATGTTTTTGGATTTTGACCTATTCCTGTCATCACCCCCAAAATTCCTCTCATGAGTCCTTCCTTATCGCAGAGTGAGACCATCTTCTTGAGTCTCCAACCCATTCACAAGATGCTTTATCTTCTCCTTAGAGAACAATGCATCATAGACTTCATCAATGGTCAGGGTATCACGACTATATAAAATCGTATCCCTAAAGGTCGTGTATGATGCAGGAAGCGAACACAACAAAATCAACCCTAAATCTTTCTCATCGTACTTAACCTCCACAGTCTCTAAATCAGAGATGATTTCTCTAAAGACAGATATGTGATCATCCAAAGCCGCACCCTCAGATATATGATAGGAATAAAGTCATTGTTTGAGGTGCAACTTACTTGTTAGGCTATTCGTCATGCATAAAGATTCCAGTTTCACCCACAATGCAGCGGTAGTGGTCTCCTTCAAAACATCCTGTAGAATCTAATTAGATAAATGAAGGTGGATCTGAGATAGAGCCTTCCTATCCCTACGCCAAATCCTAATAGAGCATCATCCAAAAACATTTGCGCGAGCACAACCTGTATCTTAACCTACCATAACAAAAATCTAGTGTTGCGATCCAATAGCGGAATATCATACATCATGGTTGTCATCTCCGAGAAAAAAATCAACCAAGATTTGATACCAATTTGTTATGATTCGGATAGAATAAGCAAACAACAAGTAAAATAAAACAAGAAAAACACACAGATTTACATGAAAACCCTTGCGGAAAAAACCACAGGTAGAGGAAGAGGAGGTTTCACTATAATGGAAAGAGACTACAAGGTGAAGAAAGATGAATTTTCTGAATGATGAAAACACCCACTAAATCAAACTTATATATTGCGTGCCTACAAATAGGTCCTAGGCCCAAAATATAAAGGCCCATCAACCAAAATTTGGGTCAAAATTCTAATAATGGATCAGAGGCACAGTACATGGGAGGAGACATATTATACTCCCTCTGTTTTATATTAATTGGTCCTATTGAGATATAAGTGAAAACAAAGAAAAATAACATTAATAGGGTGTGAAATGAGCGGTTTGAGTTACATTGACTGGGCCATAGTGGGTTGCGTTAATAAATAATTAATTGATGGGTAATCGTACCTTTGTCCCCATTTGGTGTTGTTTTTTTTTATTTTAGCCGTCGATGAACATAATTTTTTTGTGGAGAATAATTTTATATATTTGTATCATAATATCCCATAAGCTATACTGTATTCCTTTAAAGAGCTTATGTCCCGCTATACGTAAGTTCTATTTTGAATGGACATGTATGTTTTTGGGCTTAGGATTTATTTGTACGCATGTGTTATATAAGTGTGTATAGTGGGTCTTTTTGGACATTTTAAATACGTCATTCTCCTCATTTTACTCTCCATCCATCTATTATAGTGAAATTTCTCTGCCTCTGCCCGTGGTTTTTCCCGTTAAGGGTTTCCACGTAAATCTGTGTGTTCATCTTCTTTTTCCTTTTGCTTATCATATCGCTTATTGTTGTCCGTTCATAACAGGTCCTTTTCTTGCCTTTTATTATCATGGTATATATTACTCCATTCGTTTTAATTTTTTTTCTGCTTTCGACTTTGTGCGGAAATTAAAAAAATAAAGAAGACTTTCGAATCTTGTGGTCTTAAACTAAACTAGACCGATAGTATAACCTCAAATCAGAATCAAAAGGTTTGCTATAGTTGTACCGGACAAGTTCTGGACTTGAAGGAATCCATTCAGGGAAGTCCTGATCACATCCAAACTGCATTGCTACATGATTTGGTCAATAAGGCTTATGACAATCAAATCCAACAAGCTCCGTCACCCTCAAGCCTCAAATAAAGGACTCCAATTCTTGGTCCAAATTTTCCCCTTCAACTTTTGCCTACTTTTGTTTTTCCTTGTAAAACTTGGGAATTAACCAACCTTCCACAACCAAGTCATACGACCTCCAATGAAATGTCTCTTAAAATGTGTCAATACCAGTCCTCATATTAATCACACCCAATCATTTCATATCGTGCCATCATCCTATTCTCACCCATTAACTATATTGGAATTTCAAGCCTACTCTTGCTGCAAAGATAGTTACTCACCAAAGCCCAAATTTGAAGAGGTTGCTACCTTTGCGCTAAAGCAGGCTTGAAATCACAATGTGGTTAGTGGGGTGAGACTAGGATGATTGCACTATACGAAATAATCGGATGTGATTAATGTGAGAACTACTATTGACTCGTCTAGAGAGGCATTTCTGTGGAGGCCATATGCCTTGCCTGTGGAATGTTGGTTAGTTGCCAAGTTTACAAGGAAATAAAGAGTGGACAATAGTTGAAGGGGAAATTTTGGACCAAGAATTGCAGTCTTTCGTTCATTGACTGAGGGTGGCTGAGCTTGTTGGTTTAGATTGTCAAGAGCATCATCAACCAAATAACGTAGCAATGCAGTTTGGATATGATAAGGACTTCCTAAATGTATTTCTTCAAGTCTAGTACTTTCCTCGTAAAAATATAGCAGGCCCTTTGATTCTGATTTGAGGTTATACTATTCACCTAGGCTGCTTGAATCGAATGTAACTACACAGTATTTGAAATGGTGAAGAAAAGAAATATTATTTCTAGCCGATGAATTCAAAGTATTGTCTCTGGGAGGAGGGAGTAATAGAAGATTAAAACGTATTTCTATCCTTTATGATTCTCCTATTTTTGCCCTCAAGTTAAAGTAGATGAAAGTAGAAACTTATTGGGATGTTTGTGATCCTATTAGTCCATCCATTTAATGTAAAAAAGCGGGTGTATATGCACCTCTATTTTGACCAAGGATATATCCACTCTGGCAAAGTTGAGTGGTGTATTTTCCAATTATCATTAAAATTATTTTCATAAATGTAGTACTATTCAAACAAAGGGCATTTATAATTACCTCTTTGAGTGAAGAAGAGAAGCATAATTCATCGCCCTGTTAAGAAGAGAAGCATAATTCATCGCCCTAGGCATACATTATGTTACGGAATATATAAGTGAAGTTGATCAACTTATGAAAAGTGTTGATTCATCTTCGCCTAAGTTGCTCAATTTTTTTATTTTCAGTGCTGCAGTTGTGTTAACATGACATGATTGTGGGTGTGTAGAGAATATCAAAAGAAAGGTATAACTGAAGAGACTTTCTGCTAGCCCATGATCGTTAACTAAGATCAGAAGATTCAATTAAAGAAGAGGAAGCTAGCCCAAGAGGCTAAACTGACATGAATGAACAAGCCAATAAGAAGAGATTAGACAGTAGACATAAAAAGATCACTTCATTAAAATGGGAAGACAGTACCATACACATCACATAAATTAAAAATACTTAAGAGACTGTTATGATCCAAAGAGATACAATGGATAGGAAGAAGGAAAAGAATTAGGTAAGAACAATAACGGGGCTTACGAAAATGGAGGTTTGGGGGCAAGCAAATTGAGGGGCATGTCCATTCTAGTACTTTCAGTAACATGGACATTATGGTGCTACTTTGTGAAGTTCTTGACTTCATTAGTAAGACCCTTAACCTCAACAGTAAGTATAGAAACCTGGGCCTTCAACCCTTCATTTTCAGCCTTCAGATCATCTGAGGTATCAGGTCCCTCAGAAAATAGTTGATGTATCTTCACCTTGAGATATGAGATTTCAGCCTTGATAGTAGACACAACCACTCGCATCTCCTCCAGCTCTCCAATTAAATGATCTTTAACCTAAGTCAACTCAGAGACTAGGGACCAGCTTTAACCTCAGTCAACTCAGAGACCAAGGACCTGGTCCCTAATTTAACTTCTGATACAAGAATGACATGGAAAGACACAAAACATACACCAAAATAGTTCTCAAGTTCTAGGAACCAAGGACCATTTTGATGACCACTCTCGAATTTACTAGTTAGAACAAGAAAGAAGAGATTACAAGGTGTTGTGACACCAAAACAGTCAATCACAAACTAATATTACCAACAATAAGATGAATAAACAAGATGAACAACAATAATATTAAAACAACAACAACAAATGGCTTGGAATAACAAAAATACTACCAATGGTTACACCAAGATAAAGATAGGAAGATAGACAAATGGAGGTATAATCTTAAGAACCCAAGGGCTTATTCCACTTTCGGACCCTTAACACTACACACAACAATCACCTATATCTTACAATTGACACAAGAGAGGCGTCCACCACCCAAGCACCAACGTATCAAGCTAAATGCAACACATAAATGATTCCACACTTGTGTAATGCCCTAGTTTTGGTTTTGGACTCTCTCTCTCTAAGATAAGTGTTCTCTCAATATCATTAAGCAACTAAAGAAATAAACCTTACAATGTTCTATTTATACTACATTACAATAATAGACAAAAGGGCCTTTAGTGACTAGTCTTAAAAAATACTCAAAGAGTGTCATGATCATGATCAGACTTGTATCATCCTCTCCATCTTGAAAGGAATTTGACCACAAATTCATGGCCTCAACTCTTTTACAAAGGCACGTCACAATCTTTCATGCGGCCACACATAATCTCCATCTCCCTCACCTTGGATTTCAACCTCCTCTTGCTCTCCTTCTTGAGGCTTGCCATCAACCTTAGTCTATTCAATTACCACTTCTTCCTCAAGATAGTACAGTTTTCCCTCTCTTAGGATCACGTTCCTCCAGTTTGGACACTAACAATCCTTGTGCCCCTACCCTTGACCTTTGAAGCATTGAAATTCCTTGGAATTAGAAGTGGAAATTGGTTTACCTTAATACCTTGGGGAATTTTTTGGGGCATCCTTGTTGATCTTGGTTTAGAAAGCCTTGGATGAGCTATCTTTCAACCTCCTATGCGACTTGGAAGATGCCATCAATAGTGTCAAACTTATGAAGTGTCAAATGTGAGGCAATATCTCTACTCAACCCCACCTTGAATCGAATAATGTCGTGACTCACTTACTCCCCTCTATGATTAAGTTTCAAGATGAGTTGTTGGATCTCATCGTAGTAAGCCACGATGCTCTTGTTTTCTTGCCTCAAGTTATACAACTTGGCAAGAAGCTCTTGTTGATATCTTTTAGGTAAGTACTTTGTCTCATGAGGTACCTTAACCAAAACCAAGGAGGGGGCTGCCCCTCAATCAAAACGTTGCCAAAACATGTAACATACTCCCACCATATAGTAGCATAACCCTCAAATTGAGCAATCGCATAGTAACTCTTTTTCTCCTTAGTATGATCATTGACTTAGAAGACCATCTCACATGCGGATTCCCATGCAAGAAACTCTTCTAGATCACTCTCACCCTTAAAGATTAGAAGCCCAATCTTGATGGTATTTAGCCCTACATCACGGTTTTGGTTCCCTTGTTGGTTCCAATGACCAAATCTACCTTCTCGGCCATAAACTTCCATTGGATCACCATGCCTTCCCCTTATCTCTTCCCCTATCATGTTAGTATTATTATACAGCCCATAACCATTATGTTGTCCTCCCCTACCATAGCCCTCAATATGGATGGGTCTATTTGGGTTAAGTAGAGCTTCTAATAGCGGGATTAGATTTAGATAGTGAGGTATTTGGTCAAGTGGAGTTTTAATGAGAGGATTCGGGTGTGGTGGTGGTATTTGGGTTCCAATACCTTCTTGTTGGACTTGGTCGAGTGAAGGATGGCTTGGTCTATCTTGTTCTCAGCTTCAGGAGTAAAGCTTGGTTGGATTTGTAGTGATTGGTGGATATAGTATTTGGTGCAAGGTCTTGGGAGTACTAGTTGGGGAATTGTTTTGAGGGGTGGAAGGTCGACTACTTTGGCTTTCCACACACTCTAATCTCCCACTCATTGATGTCACATCCGTATCTAATTTCTCAAGACCTACATTCAACCTAGCCATATCTCGGGACATAGTTTCAAGGCGAGACAAAATGAGATTGATGGCATTATTGTCCATTGTTTGATCATTTGAAGCCTTGGGTTCCATTAGACTTAGGAAGTTACCTACAAAACAAGAAATGAGTGAGTTGTAAAAGAAAAGGTCCTCACACTCTTTCTTTACTTCTTTGCCTCTCGAGTTTCTTCACTCAATCACACAAGTGTGGCAAGCTTGATTATATTCCGTGCTTGAGAGGTGAACCAAGAATATACAATGAATCAAAAGAATAAAGAACGCAAAGGAATATTAACACGAAGAAAGGTTTCAAAACTAACTTTCAATCTAATATAAGCGTGTAAATTAGTAATGGCCGAGATTTTAACAAATTTTAATTATCAATTTTGATATTTTGGGTCCTCCACAATTTTGAATCGATGAAATTAAAATTGGAGGGAAATTTCAAGTCTTAGAATCCTTTTCAAATCCAATTTTCAAAAGGTGTAACTTGACTTGTACTATTCCCACAAAACAAGGTCCTTGAAATTGGAAAAGTTGTTGAAAAAGTTGTTGTCAAGTCAAAGAAGGATGTGATCAAGTCCTTTCACTGACAAGTTTTCCAACTTTGTCTTCACCTTTTCTAGATGTATTAGCTACTTTAAGTTTGTAAATATAAGAGAAGTGATGAAGAACAACACGAACACAACAATAACCTTCAAGAACTACGACAACATTACCATATGAACAAGAACAACAACTTCAAGATTCGGCCAACTTCAAGTTCACATCAACAATGTCATTATTTTAATCTCAAACTTTAGATCTAGACACTTGTAGTGTTGGTGATAACGAAACCAACACTTGAAACACCCTAAACAAACAAAATGACTACCAAATCTAGACACACAAACAAGTTTTTGGCCAAGACAACTACAACATCCAACTTTCGGACAAGAACAATAACAACTTCTTCACCTTTTTTTTTCAACTTTCAAGCCCAAGATTGATCTTTTTAGAACAATATTAAGCCATTATATGATACCAAATGATACAAGAATGACAAGGAAAGTCACAAAACATACACCAAAACAGTCCACAAGCTCTAGGAATCAAGGGCCCTTTTGATGGCCATTCTTGGATTCACTAGTTAGAACAAGGAAGAAGATATTATAAGTGGTTGTGACACCAAGATGAACAACAATAATATTAAAAAAACAACAAAACAAGGCTTGGAATAACAAGAATACTACCAACGGTTACAACAAGATAAAAATAGGAAGATAGACAAATAAAGGTATAATCTTAAAAACCTAAGAGCTTATTCCACTCTTGGATCCTTAACACTACACACTACAATCACTTATCTCTTAAAATTGACACAAGAGAGGCGTCCACCACCCAAGCACCAACGTATCAAGCTAAATGCAACACACAAATGATTCCACACTTGTGCAATGTCCTAGTTTTGGTTTTGGACTCTCTCTCTCAGAGAAGTGTTCTCTCAATATCGTTAAGCAACTAAAGAAATAAACCTTACAATGTTCTATTTATACTACATTACAATAATAGACAAAATGACAAAAGGGCCCTTTAGTGACTAGTCTTCAAAAGTACTCAAAAAGTATCATGATCATGATCATACTTGTATCACCTTCCGCTTATTTATTCTCAATAAGGGTGTTCATGGTGAATATCTATTTCACTATACCAGCAAATCCCTTCTCAGACTCTATATTAAAGTGCTTGAACACTTTCTTGAGAAAGTATCCATAGGGCATTCCATGTCTCCCATCTTTAATATGCAGGACCTTATGCATATGCTTAATCATTAGTGCAGGGAGATTAATCTACTCAAACTTACTGAGGGCTTCCATGAGAAATAGGTCTACTGTAGAAGCCACTGTGCATTTCTCCAATTGAGGCACTAGGACCTCGTTCACAAATTCGAAGAGTAACTGGAATTTTTCCTTCAAGAACTTCTTACATACTCCAGCTTTGGAGTTAACACCAACTTTTGATGATGATTGTACAAACTCAAGTGAGGGATGTTGATTCATCACAGACCTAATCCAATCAATAGAATTATCCAAAATTTCTCAAATAATTACCTCATCTAGAAGGAGTTGCACTGCTTGCACCATCGCTATCAAACTCAAACAATCCTTATCAAACTTGATGGTGTAGAAGAAATCATTGACTTCCTTTTCATGAATTTTGGGGACTGCAGTTTCAAATAAGTGAATCCAATCTTGATGCTGGGCAAAATCTACCAATTCGTCCATCCCAGGTTGATAAAAAATGTTGGGATTAAATATCCTCCCAGTCTACACCTTTTGGGACTTGAAGATTTGATTCATCTCTTCTCTCGTGAAGACTCTATTAGGTTTCTACACTTTTATTCATTTGGATGAGGTACTTGGTCCCTCAATTGGGTGACTAACTTCCTCAAATGGGAGTGAGTCAGCTTCACGACTCTTTCCATTTTCTTTTGGCTGACATATGTTCCTTCATTTTGGGTGCTACGAATTTTGGTTGCTTCAAACTTCCAGCTTCCTTTTGCTTCTTACTTGTGCCAATATTAATGCCATAATCAATGTCCTCCTCTTTGTCTTCATCCTCCACCTCAACAACCTCCTTGGTAGGAGAAACTACCTTCTCTTTCTCAGATCTTTTCTTGACATTCCTTTTTCTAGTGGTAGCCCTTTTACTGGTCTTGAAATCATCGCTTATAGGCTTTTTCTCTGCCCCCTAGTTCTATAAAACTTCATTACTGGATTTTGAAAGAATTGGTCCTTTCCTTAATATTCTATTCTCCTTATCCTATTCCAAGTGAGATTTACTAATTCATCTTTCTCCTCGTCGTCTTTCACGAGGGGATGAAGTATTTCCTTGGATACATTATAAGAAATTGGGGTCCCAACATACCTAAGGCTTGGGAGTTTGGTGTGGATTCATAAAAGAGGGACTGAAGTTCCATTGGGTCACAGGCCAGTCTTGTTAGACTGTCTGCTACCCAATTGGCCCAGTCTCCACGCTACTTGAAGGGTTCCCTTATTCCTCAAGTAGGTTAACAACGAACAAGTGCTCCTCAATAGAAAAGGGTCTTGGGATAGAGTGGGGACCCGGTCCTGTAGGGACTTCAGGTGAGGTTTCAGATACAAGGGGATAGATAGTTGATAAGGCTTTAGGGTTGGGAGAAATAGATGGTGGAGAAGTTGAGTCGGTGGTCGGAGATAACAGCTCAACATTAATTGGGTCAACTGTTGATAGAGAGACAGAAGAAGATAGCATTTCGCTACTGATGGGAGATCCAAAATGGGCATCGATGTCTAATAAGGGTGGAGAGGTTTGCTTGGAGAAAGGATTCTCTAAGGTTGGTGTGGGGTTTGATGGTGGAGACTCAATCGAAGGAGTGTTTTCTCCCGAGGGAGTCTGGATCGGGGAAGAAGAAAGAGACTTTTTTAAAGAAAATATGTGTGTGTGAGTGTGAGAGAGATAAGAAGGTAAAACCCCAAAAATTTTAGAACCTTCGTGAAGCCAACGTTGTATAAAATGCAAGTACATGTGAAAACTAACTTCATGTCTTTGTAGCATTGGATGTGATTTGTACATGTATTAAGGCCTCAAGCAACTCCAAATTCATAGCCATGTCAATATCTCAATTGTTGTTTATTTGTTCTGAATGGAGAAAACAACTACATATACAGTTCAAAATTAATGGATCAGAGGCAGTACATGGGAGGAGACATATTATACACCCTATGCTTCATATTAATTGGCCCTATTGAGATATAAGTGACAACAAAGAAAAATAACATTAATAAGGTGTCAAATGAGCGGGTTGAGTTACATTGAATGGGCCACAGTGGATTGCATTAATAAATAATTAATGGATGGGTTATCATACCTTTGTCCCTATTTTGTGCTGTTTTTCTATTTTAGCCCTCGAGGAACATAATTTTTTTGTGGAGAATAATTTTATATATTTATATCATAATATCCGATAAGCTATACTGCATTCCTTTAAAGAGCTTATGTCCCGCTATACGTAAGTTCTATTTTGAATGGACCTGTATGATTTTGGGCTTAGAATTTATTTGTATGCACGTGTTATATAAGTACGTTTAGTGGGTCTTTTTGGACATTTTAAATATGTTATTCTCCTCATTGTATTCTCCATCCATCTATTATAGTGAAATTTCTCTGCCTCTGCCCGTGGTTTTTCCCATTAAGGATTTTCACGTAAATCTATGTGTTCATCTTATTTTTCCTTTTGCTTATCATATCGCTTATGACCTTTTCTTGCCTTTTATTATCATGGTATATATTACTCCATTCGTTTTAATTTTTTCGTTTGCTTTCGACTTTGTGAGGAAATTAAAAAAATAAAGAAGACTTTTGAATCTTATGATTATAAATATATCACGTGGAAATTTCAAAAAGAGAACGAGACATTACTTAAAATGGACTAAAAAGGAAAGTAAAATAAATCTTGTGATATTGATAGGGTTTATTTAAGTAAACCCTACCTCTTGAGTTTCATCATTATCAAACAAAGCTTATGTCCGCCGTCAATGCAGATCGGTATAAGAAAATTCCTTTCTTCTTTTTCCTTTACTGATGCAAGTTCGCATGCCAATCAATAGAAGGGCGACTGAAAACGTTTGACATTGAAATTACTATATACAAGCTACTCCGTTTTCTTTGATTTTACCCTAGCTTTTAATTTTATTATAGAATTCATTCTATTTGAACCGTAGTTTCTCTATGGATTTTGGTTAAAGTACCCGAATTCAGTTGACCAAATCAGGTATGATCCCACACCCACGCACATGTTGTGTCGACAAAGGTGCAACACACCAAAAGTGAAAATTGCATCAACTTAGTCGAAGACTATTCATAGCTTTTTACAGGTAAGTTGATGCAAGTTTATATTTTCCTTGAAATAATGGTATGCGATGAGTTACGCTTCTCTTCTTCACTCAAAGAGTTAATTACATTAATGTCGTTTGATTGAATAGTACTAGATTTATAAAAATAATTTTTGGGAAAAAGGAAAATATACCCCTCAACTTTGCTATTTGGAGAAACTGTATCCTTTGTCCAAAAAGAGGTGCATTTACCCTAGCTGTTTAACAGATGGTGCACCTCTTTTTTACATTCAGTGGGTAGACTAGTAAGAATATCACAAATATCCCAATCAGTTTCTACTTTCTCCTGCTTTAACTTGGGAGTAAAACCAGGAGAATCATAAAGGTTAGGAAAACGTTCAAATATTTTTTTACTCCTTCGTCCTCGAGACAATCCTTTGATTGCATCGGCTAGAAATAATTTTTTTCCTCCACCATTTCAAATATTTTGTAGTTAGATCCGATTCAAACAGCCTAGACAGATGGTATAACCTCAAATCAGAATCAAAAGGTTTGCTATAGTTGTACCAGGCAAGTTCTGGACTTGAAGGAATCCATTCAGGGAAGGCCAGATCATATCCAAACTACATTGCTACCCAATTTGGTCAATAAGGCTCTTGACAATCAAAACCAACAAGCTCCGTCACCCTTAAGCATCAAATGAAGGACTCCAATTCTTGGTCCAAATTTTTCCCTTCAACTTTTTCCCACTCTTGTTTTTCCTTGTAAAACTTGGGAATTAACCAACCTTCCACAACCAAGTCATACGGCCTCCACTGAAACGCCTCTTGAAATGTGTCAATAGCAGTCCTCACATTAATCAAACCCAATCGTTTCATATCGTGCCATCGTCCTATTATCACCCACTAACAATATTGTAATTTGAAGCCTACTCTGGCTGCAAAGGTTGTAACTCTCCAAAGCCCAAATTTGAAGAGGTTGCTACTTTTGCGGCCAGAGCAGGCTCGAAATTACAATATGGTTAGTGGGGCGAGACTAGGATGATTGCACTATGTGAAATAATCGGGTGTGATTAATGTGAGAACTACTATTGACTCGTCTAGAGAGGCATTTCTGTGGAGGCCATATGCCTTGCCTGTGGAAGGTTGGTTAGCTGCCAAGCTTTACAAGGAAATGAAGAGTTGACAATAGTTGAAGGGAAAAATTTGGACCAAGAATTGGAGTCTTTCGTTTGACGACTGTGGGTGGCTGAGCTTGTTGGTTTAGATTGTCAAGAGCATCATCAACCAATTCATGTAGCAATGTAGTTTGGATATGATGAGGACTTTCTAAATGGATTCCTTCAAGTCTAGTACTTGCCTGGTACAACTATAGCAGGCCCTTCAATTCTGATTTGAGGTTATACTATTCACCTAGGCTGTTTGAATCGAATGTAACTACACAGTATTTGAAATGGTGGAGAAAAGAAGTATTATTTATAGACGATGAATTCAAATTATTGTCTCTGGGAGGAGGGAGGAAAAGAAGATTAAAACGTATTTCTAACCTTTATGATTCTTCTGATTTTGCCCTCAAGTTAAAGCAGGTTAAAGGATAAACTGATTGGGATGTCTGTGATCTTCTTGTTAGTCTATCCATTTAATGTCAAAACAAGGGTATATATGCATCTCTATTTTGACCAAGGATATATCCAATCTTGCAAAGTTGAGTGGTCTATTTTCCCATTTTCCTTAAAATTATTTTCTAAATGTAGTACTATTCAAACAAAGGGCATATTATAATTACCTCTTTGTGTGAAGAAGAGAAGCATAATTCATCGCCCTAGGCATACATTATGTTAAGGATTATATAAGTGAAGTTGCATCAACTTGTGAAATGTTGATGATTAGTCTTCGCCTAAGTTGCTCAAACTTTTTATTTTCGGTGCCGCAGTTGTGTCAACTTGACATGAGTGTTGGTGTGGGATCCGTACTAGATTTGGTTAATCGAATTTGGGTACTTTGAACAAAATCGGTAGAGAAATTCAAGACAGTTACAATGAATTTATAATAAAAGCAAGAACTAGGGTGAAATTGAAGAAAATGAAATAGCTTATATATAGAAAATCTATGTCAAGCCTTTTCTTTTTATCTCCTTCTGGTATTCTCCTCTTGATCTATAGTATTTCCTTGAAATACCTCGTAAAATGTCTCATAATTTGGACATTAAACTCTTTCTTTTATACATATAACTCTATTTTTAGATATTTGGATTATTTTTAGCAATCCCCCACACCCATATCTGTTGAAGTACGCGACATGTTCTTGATTTATGTGATAGTTGATTTCTATTTCCTAGGTGTAGTTCTTCTCAAGAATTTGATTTACAGTAGACTACTTAGTACTTAGCAGTATATTTTATCGTTAGATATTTAGCAAGTGTTTAGCTATCAGTTATCTAAAAAGAGCTTGCAGCAGTACAATAAAAACACACACTTGCTCGATTCTTCTTTGTTATTATGTCTTTCTACTGATATATTTTTTTTCATACCATGTGGTATCTTAGTCATGTTGAGAATTTGTCTGATCGAGTGTGAGTGTCGGGTACTGCTTGCTGAGAGTTCCTTTTTTTTGCAGTACTATTGCAGCAGCAAATTGTGATTGTGTTCAGACCTTCTATTCCGCGCTTTGATGGTCATTACAACCATTGAAATATGTTGATGGAGAATTTCCTGAGTGCCAAGGAGTTTTGGCCAGTTGTCAGTGTTGGTGTGCAAGAGCCAGCGACTGGTACTGCATTGTCGGAAACATAAAAAGCGGAGTTGGATGGTACAAGGTTGAAAGATCTCAAGACAAAGAATTATTTTTTCCAAGCTATTGATCCCTCAATACTGGAAACTATTATTGGCAAGGATACTTCTAAACAAGTATGGGATTCTGTGAAGAAATATCAAGAAACGGCGAAGGCATAAAAAGGCACTATTGCAAACACTCCGTGCTGATTTTAGAATACAAATGAAGATGGGAGAATCAATTTCAGATTACTTCTTGGGGACTATGGCAATACCAAACAAGATGTTGATTCATGGAGAAAATCTGGATGATGTCACCATTATTGAAAAGATTCTTCCCTCCATGACATCAAAATTCAACTATGTTGTTTGTTCAATTGAGGAATCAAACGAAACTTATGAGCTTTCAATTGATGAATTGCAGAGTTCACTATTGATTCATGAACAAAGATGAATCGACATAGTAGTGAGGAACAAGCTCCTCAAATCTCATCCAACTACCACTCTTCAAAAGGTGGTGGTCGCATAAGAGGAAGAGGGAGAGGAAGAGGAAACAATTTCAGTGGTGGGAGTCACTCGCACCAGAAAGTTGAAGAAAACTCTTCAAATTCTAAAGGAAGGGGAAGAAGTCTTGACAACAACAATAAGTCAGGTCATTATAAGCCAAAGTCAGTGGACAAGTCAAAAGTTTGAAAGCTACAGATGTCACAGATATGACCATTATAAATCAGAAAAGAAGAAGAGATATCTTTATTAATGACCTATCAAGACAAGGAACAAACGACGAAGGAAATTCAACAGAATATATGATACTTAGACACTGGTTGCATAATAGATTGAAACCTTATTTATTTTGAACTATCACATAAAACAAAATAGATAACAGTACATCAATACTTACCATTAACAAAATATAAAATCAGAAAATGGGCGAGACAAGTATTAAACATGCTTATTCCTAAAACAAAGGAATTTAACAAACGATCAGAACATTAAAACAAAAGATTTTACTTTTCAAAATATGAACTAAAATGTTCTGCATTTGGAGTATCCTTACTGCAAGAATATCCTCTGGGAAACTACCCACAAAAAGAAGATCCATAGTTGGAACAATCTCCAAATCTCAACCTGAAAATCCTTTGGGAAACTACCCATAAAAAGAAAGCAAGGTTTGAGGTGAATAGGCAAGTGGTGGTAACTTAAACCGAGCACTCCTATGCATTTATGTGGATGACTATCAATGATTTCATTTAAGGTTTGGGCAATATAATTCCAACTTTCTGACGTTCTGGCCGTTTTAGAAAGATATCCCACAAACACTAAAATCGTTAAGGGTAGTCCTTGGCATTTTTCTGCTATTTTCTTTCCAATTTCTTCCAACTCATGAGGATGATCATGTTCTGGTCCAAACACCTTATCACGAAGTAATTTCCAAATACCATTTTCTAAATTCAAAAGTTTCATCTCATGAGGGCTACTAGCAGCTGCATATATTGCTACTTCAGTTTCCCTAGTAGTCAATAAGATCTGACTAGTATTGTTGTAATTAGGATTCTTCTTATTCTATTCCAATCATCCACGCTCCAAGTATCATCATCAACAACAAGACATATTCGACCCTTTAGTTTTTCTTGCACCAGGTCGGCTAACTCATTGTTATGTGTTCTTTGAAATGCAATGACAAGCATCTAATAATACATTTCTACATCGAAACTATTGAGATATTGTAACCCAAACACGAATGTCAAAATGATACCTGATTGGGAGATGATCGTAAGCTTTCTAGCGAGCGTTGTTTTGCCAATGCCACTCTTGCCTGTTATTGTGACAATATCTAGCTCCCGTTGTTGTCCTATCAATCTTTGAACTATGATCTCTATGTCATCATCACGTCCTTGCACGATATCATTGTCCAGATGTGATGGCTTGTATGAGTCCACCACGATACTAGGTGTTAGAGTGGGTAAAAGTCCCACATTGGTTGGGGAATGGACTAGTGATTTGCTTATATGGACTTGGGTAATCCTCACCTCTTGAGCTAGCTTTTGAGGTTGAGTTAGGCCCAAGGTTCATTCTTGATATGGTATCAAAGCCAGGTACATTCCCATTTTGGGCTCCCGGTCCATGCGCCAGTGTCAGTTAGGCCTGGGCGTGAGGGGGGTGTTAGAAAGGGTAAAAGTCCCACATTGGTTGGGGAATGGACTAGTGATTTGCTTATAGCGACTTGGGCAATCCTCACCTCTTGAGCTAGCTTTTGAGGTTGAGTTAGACCCAAGGTCCATTCTTGACATGGTATCAGAGCCAGACCTACCCAGCTCATTGTTTCCGATGTTGGTCCCTCGTCTTATATTGTCCACGCTCCAGAAGTCCAGCCCTGGACGTGCGGAGGGGTGTTGGAGTCCCACATCGGTGGGTTAAAGGGTTCTTGGTCTCCTTATATGGTCTTGGGCAATCCTCCCCTCATGAGCTAGCTCTTGAGATTGAGTTAGGCCCAAGGTCCATTCTTTACATGGTATCAGAGTCAAGTCCATCCCTTTTTTGGGCTCCCAATCCATGCGCCAGTGCCAGTTGGGCCTGGGCATGAATGGGGTGTTATAGTGGGTAAAAGTCCCACATTGGTTGGGGAATGGACTAGTGGTTTGCTTATATGGAGTTGGGTAATCCTCACCTCTTGAAATAGCTTTTGAAGTTGAGTTAGGACCAAGATCCATTATTTACATGGTATCAGAGTCAGGTCCATCCACGTTTTGGTCTCTCGGTCCACGCACCAGTGCCAGTTGGGCCTGGGCGTGAGGGGGGTGTTAGAGTGGGTAAAAGTCCCACATTGATTGGGGAATGGACTAGTGGTTTGCTTATATGGAGTTGGGTAATCCTCACCTCTTGAGCTAGATTTTGAGGTTGAGTTAGGCCCAAGGTCCATTCTTGACTCTAAGGACCAAGTTCCTTGACAGATTTGCACAAAGATTAACAAGAGATGAAGTTAGGTGCAGAAAGACACACAACACCAAGGGTCAAGATACCAGGCTCTTTGATAGACAGTTGTAACACTTTAAAGAACAATGAAGTTAGATTCAAGAATAGTAAATGGAACACAATATTTACATCGAAACCTCCTTGCTCAAGAGAGGAAAAACCACGACCCATCTCACAGTATTTCTAACAACTCCACAAACTTCAAAGCCAAATGTTATTACAGACTCCAGTAATCAGAAAGATTAAATTCTTTATCCTAACTCCTTGTAATAACTCTATTACAAGACTGATGTAGTAACTCTACCACAACCCCGCGTCGACTAACACGAGCCAACACTCCTAGGTTACTCTATCCAAGACTTGTGCAGCAACTCTACTACACACTTCAATCCAACGAACTCTAGTTGACAAGACAAACACCAAGAATGGTGAAAGCAAACTTGACCAAAATAATAGATGATTCGACTAACTAACTCTAGTTAATGTGACTCAACCTAAAGACTTAGACACGTGAAATATCTACTATCCTTTATAACATAGGAATAGATTTACAATATAATAAAGAAAGACACAACACTCAAAAATACAACAAGGACTAAAGGAACAACTTGATCAGGACCCTTTGTTGAAAACGAGCAATGTTCTTCCAATAAGGCTTTTGCTTTGTGAGATGAATGTTTTTGTCATTGAAAAGGCTATGTTTTCCTCCCATATAATGATCTATACATATGGAGCAAATGGGAAGAAAAACCTAGAAAGTTTTTCATTGGTCGAGATAAAAGTTGTTGCTCCTCTACTTTGTGCACCAACTTTCCTACAAAAAGTACAGTTGTTAGTTGTACTGTTGATTTCCAAAAAATTTAATGAATGAGGGACCTAGTCCCTCATCTGATCCTTATGAGAGAAAACCTAGAAAGTTTCTCATTGGTCAAGATAAAAGTTTTTGATCCTCTACTGCTGTACACCAATTTTCCTGCAAAAAAAGTACAGCTGACTGCCAAATGGACTTAGTCCCTCATTTGGTCCCTATAATATAAGACTCATATAAGGAATAGTTACAACTTTTTCCCCTAAGAATCTAATTCCCTTATTCCTTATGAGATCGTCCTAGTCTGGGTACCTGGTTCTTTATTTGGTCCTTTAAGTTTGTAAAATCATCAAAATAAAGCATAGTACCATAGTAAATATGGATCATCAAGATGTCTAGACAAGGAACCCCCAGATAATTGAAGAATATAATCATTGAGATCAGAAACAATCTCCTCCACTTGTTTCTTTGTTGAATCCATTTTTCTAACAATTGATAGCAAATTCCTGTGTAAAATTTTATGTGTTTTTCCACACTTCCATCTCAAACCTTTGATTGTATAAGAAATAATGAGCTCAACAACATCTTCTGCACCACAAGCAGCATGTCTTATTATTTCCTCCAAAGATTTGATTTTGGGGGGATCAAACATTGGCCAACTGTTATTGCTCGCACCTTCAACAACATCATGAAGATATTAAGCAGTAGCATGAATATATTTAAGCACTTTAGCAGTTTGACCTTGAATCATGAGTTTTGTATTTCTTTGCTCAAAAGTTTGAAGAAGAGAAATTACAACACTATTGTCATGACCCGAGCCGAGACTCTGGTCGTGACGGGAATCCCAAACCATGAGGGCTCGAGAGGCCCCTTATCATACTACTATAAGCATAATTCTCATGTAAACGGATGGTATGAATAATATAGAAATCGTCATGCTCAAACTTATTACATCAAGTCATACTGAAACATAAAACCCAATCCAGTCTATAGTCTATGAAGCCTATACTGAATACTATACTAGTTTGTCTATACCGGGACACACAACCTCTCTTGGTACCTCAAAATACCATATCCCACAATTTCAAAATCAATAACCTTTTTCTAGCCAACATCTTCCTTGATTTACATCAATATGGGGATCATTTTCTTATTTTGCCTATTTGGGAGATTAGTGTGAAAGATTCGTTGTCATATGAAGAAGTGCCCTATCAGAAAGTTCAAAAATTGATAATCAAAGAGGTATCTTTGGTTAAGGTGTTGTGGAGAAATCAAAAGATAGAGGAAGCTACTTGGGAATCGGAGGGTGATATGCGTGCGAGATATTAGTTATTTTTTGAATCGTCGGACAATATTTTAGAAGGTATTAATCCTATATTACCATTTTATTGCATTTAACTTTTTAAAACTCGTGCCTAGTATATTCCAAGTCATCATTCAGGATGAATTATCCCAAGGGGGGATAATGTAACACCCCAGACTTTTCATCGCTTGAATAGATCCTGAAACGAGCCCATAAGACCCCTAGATCGAGGATAAACCCTTTAGGATGGATTTGAGCGGGTTGGGGACATTTTTATACATATAAATAACCCATGCGGCATGAAAGGAGTACCATGAGTAAGCCCCAAGCTATGAGGGCCACAATGATAGGCTACTGCATCACCCACGTGGAGGGCCCCGTGCTCGAAAAGGACGTTTCACGATAGGAGTTGTATCGCGTGGCCTCCCTCTCACGATGGGGGTATCTCCATGAGGTTGACCCCACTCGATCGGGTCCGCATCACAACCCCTGTCTTTTCGTTGATAATATTCTATTTTTGTTATATTTTAAGGGCACTAGTGTCTTTTCACACCCTTGAGTCATTCCCAATTCTCTAAGTATGTGAGTAGGGCCTTAAGAATGACTTTACACTTCAAAAATAGGATTATCATCATTATAATAGAAAGAGAGGAGAAAACTACCAAGGGCTCAAAACTATTTAGCCCTAAAGATCAAAGATACGTCAGTTTCTCTCTATTAGAGGTATGTAGAACGACCTAAATCTTATGGGGTTTGATTTACAATCTTTTAATCTCTTTTTAGTGTTGAAACTATGAAATTTCATTTAGCTATAAGAGCATGAACTACAAGATTTTCACTTCAATCTCAATTATGTACTTTCGTGAGTATATATCTATATATGTGCATGTTAAATTTTGATTTATGAAAAGAATGAGGCTGTGAATGATTTCGTTACCCAATTATGCATGTGAAAGGTTTCAATGATTGTATTTGTATGGATGTTTCTCTTGTTTTCTCTATGGTGGTTATTTAAATATGATTGAAAAGGAATAAATCTCCTTCTAAAGCTTTTACAGAATACATAATTGAGAAATGCTTACCTAAACCACCTTGTTTACAAAAAGAGTCTTACTTTATGACTTTTAGAACGTCTTATGACGGTAAATGATTCATGATATGTAAGTGTTAAAACAAAACATATTATGTAGCTTATAGGACTTGCAAGTCTTGGTATGACGATACCAAATCAGACAAATGCCATGACAAACTACAGGTTATTTCAGACTACAGACTATTTTAATCTATAGACCATGTTTTAAGAAAAGTGCATGTGTTAAGTGGATAAAATAAAGGCTTAAAGAGAGTTAGATGGCTAACCGATAAGGCCAAGTTCAAACAACTCATAGCTCAAAACTATGTTTTGCTACATGGCGATCCTATCCTGAAATATGGATGATCATTTTATATTTTTATATACTTTTATATACCAGACCAGACACTGTAATCCTTGCGGAAAACTCGGACTAGGGTCTTGACCGATGATTCACTGTCAGAGGACCCTACATAGCCTATCGAATTTTTCAGACCATTCAGTTATTCTGCCTAGCTTAGAACTAAAGAACATCATGATGTAGTTTCAAAAAGAAGTTTTGGATCGAAATACATGATTGATTTAATGTTATATGACACCATGTTATGATTCTTATGATGTTTTCACTAATATGCTATTTTGAAAATTTTTTCTTTTACCTTTCTATATACCAATACATTTCAAGTATTGATTGTCCTTGGGAAGCTGTATTGTCTCGTATGTAAGTTCTGAGGCTCAATCCCGCGGTCCAGTATAGAAGTAGACTTCTTTCCAAGTTTAGAGTCGGTGAGCCTCCCTTATTCGAAAGTCATTTATTCATATGTTAGTTTCTTTCAGTTTATGTTCTGCCGATCTAGACAGTTTAGCATTGATTCGAGGCTTCGGTAGATTGGATGTTGACTAATGTATTTTATGGTATCTTATTGAGAGTCTTGGATTTCTATTTCATTTAGACCGAAAGAGTTTCTTTGATTCTCATTGTACTTCCGCATTTTAGTTCATATTATGCTTATGATAGTATGCTAAGGGGTATTCTCGGGCCTTTTGGTTTGGGATGCCCATCATAGCTAGGGCCTTGGCTTAGGTTGTGACAACTATAAGCTTCCATCCAAACGATGAACAAGAAAGAGGAAATATTAAGAGAATTGGAGTACGGAAAGGATGGGAAGATATTTTATAAAGGGGTGGATAGGATTTAATCTAAGATACTCTCTCCGTTCACTTTTACTTCACACTATTTTTAAAGGGATGGCTACTTTTGGGTCATTCAGACTCTTGTATTGGGTAATATTTTATGCTTTATATATATAAAATCAGCCCAATTGGGTTATATTTACCCCCCCCCCCTTTCTCCAAAAAAAATAATAGTTACAAACTTGGGTGATGATTTGTGCATTGGCGAGGCTAGCGGTAGATCCAAGATGTTTATTAAAGGGTTCAAAAAATAGAAATTTAGAGCTTAAGATTTGAACTTGAAACCTGAACGTGACTAAGCTCTTACTAAACCTCTAGTCTTATGTTTAGGGTATTCAACCGAAGGGGTTTAGGTGAACACCCTCGCCCCATCCTAGATTTTCCATTGGGCTAGGCACCCAACAAACAATCTATAAAGGTCTTTTTATTCAATCCATGTAATTAAATATATGTTTTTGACTTCTTGTTCAATTTTGCTTCGTCAAAGAGAACTTAACACAATCTTGTTAGGGATGTTGGCACTAGACACTGGTAATGGCCAAGCTGCTAAATATGTAAATCTCTCTTTCCCCTCTCATGGTTTGATTCCTTTAAATTTTTGTGTGTGCAGTGATACCAACTTTTACTCGATTGCAGGAGTTCGAATGAACTCGAGGATCAAAATTACTGCCTTAGGAGTAACTAACTCGAGGAAGCAGTTTATGGGAATGACAATTGAAAAAAATAGAGAGGGAGAGATTTAGAGAAAGAAAAAGTAATGTATGTATATCTGTGTGAAAATGAATGTATTACATGTTTATATAGAGCTCATGACCTCACTATCCAATTGACTAGGCCACTTGTGTTAGTTATAACTATTTAACTAACTTTACTATAGCTGAGTAACTAACTACACTGTAGCTTTCCAGTGTTAACTAACTTCTAGAACTTATTACAATTTCCTACTTATTAATATTCTGTATCAGTACTCCCCCATAAAGAACAAGGATCAAATAAGGGAAACCTAGTCTTGAGAACATTAGCAAATTCCCATGTTCCAACATCAGCAGGAAGTCCAGTTCACTTGATCAACACCTGTGAAACAACCTTATTCCCTCTTTTAACCATTCTTCTCTACAAAACCAGCTCTGATTCAGGGAAATGGGGATTTGCTAATTCCACAGTAGAAGGATAAGATATTTGAGAAGGCAACTCATAACACTTCTTTCATAAAGAAAGATGGACAGTAGGGTATATCTTGACAGAACCAAGTAGTAAGAGAGTGTAAACAACAGGTCCAACTCTCTTAATGATCTAAAAAGGTCCATAAAACTTGGCTGGCAGCTTGTGAGTAACATGATTAGTGATAGTAACCTGATTGTAGGGGTGCACTTTTAAGTAAATCGAGTCACCAACTTTAAAGTTCCTGTCAGTTCTTTATGAAGATCAGCCAGTTGCTTTATCCTTAGTTGAGTTTTGGTGAGATGATGCTTAAGTAGCTACATCTTGAGTTCTATATTCAGCAGGGTGTTATCAACCTCATCTGAAGTTGATTCTCCAGGAAGATATGGTAAATGCAGTGGAGGTGGCCTGCCATACAATGCCTCATATGGTGTTATGTGAATAATTGAGTGATGGGAGGTATTGTACCAATACTCAGCCATAGAAAGACTAGAAAACCAGTTAAAAGCATCCTCATTACAGCAGGACCTCAAATAAGTCTCTAAGCATCTGTTTAAAACCTCAGTTTAGCCATCAGACTGAGGGTGATATGCTGATAACGTATACAACTTATCACCTTGTAGAGTGAATAGCTCCTGCCAGAAGGAGCAGATAAAAACAGCATCCCTATTACTAGTAATAGCATCAGGGAATCCACGCAGCTTAACAATATTATCCAAGAAAATCTTAGCAACAGTTTGGGTTGTATAAGGATGCTTAAGTTGAAGAAAATACCCAAACTTGCTAAGTCTGTCCACCATCACTATAATCACCTCATAACCATTTAATTTAGGTAATCCATCAATGAAATCCATGCTAATTTATGACCATACCATATCAGGTATGGGTAAAGGATGTAAAAGTCTAGGGTATGCAGCCAAATCAGACTTATTCCTTTGGAAAACATCACAGTTTTGAATGAATTTCTTCACCTTCTCTCTCATGTTCATCCAGTAAAAGAGGGTGAGCAAACTTCTTAATGTAGCCTCTACCCTAGAATGACCTCCTTGGGGACTTGCATGCCTTAATGTCATGATCTCCCTTCTCAATTCTTAAACCTTGCCAACCACCAGTTTGCCTTTCCTTTTCAGCTAACCTTGACTTCAAGTGAATTTCTTGTGAACTATAGGATTAGCCTGCAAATATACAATAAGTTGTTGGAGTTCTGGATCTATAGTCCAACTATCCACAATAGCTTGGAATAGATCGTAGGAGATATGAACAAGGCTAATAATTCTGCTGCAGTAACTCTTGATAAGGCATCAGCCACCTTATTGTTAGCTCCCCTTTTGTACTCTATAGAGTAATCAAATGGCATCAGCTTTGTCAACCATAAGAGTTGTGAATTAGTATGTAACTTTTGCTCCATAAGAAACTTTAAACCCTTTCGGTCGGTCCTTATTATAAACCTTTGTCCTAACAAGTATTGAGACCACTTAGTGACAACTTAAACAATGGCTAATAACTCCCTATCATACAGTGATAATACAACATATTTTGGGGACAATGCCTTGCTGATGAAAACAATTGAATGTCCCTCTTTCATAAGTATAGCTCCTATTCCAAATCCACTGGCATCAGGCTCCACCACAAATGTTTGGTTGATATCAGGTAAATAAAGCACAAGAGCTTGTGTTAAGTCTTCTTTCACTTTTCAAAAGCAACTTGAGCTGCAGTTGACCATTTAAAATTGTTCTTCTTTGTGAAGTCATTTAAAGGCCAGCAAATCATACCAAAACCTTGTATGAACCTCCTGTACTAATTAGCCAATCCAAAGAACCCTTTTAGTTGCTTAAGAGTAGTTGGAATGGGCCATTTCCTCACTGCTACTATTTTTTAGGATCTATTAAAACACCTTCTTTTGATATAAAGGGTCCAAGATATTCAATTTTTTAAACCCCAAAGAAACACTTTCTCCTTTTAGCAAATAGTTGATGCCTGATCATTTCCTTAAAAATTAACCTTAGATACCTTACATGTTCTTCAATAGTACTACAGTGAATCAAAATATCATTAAAGAAAACTAACACATACTTCTTAAGAAATTGTTAAAATACAGAGTTCATTAATCGTAGAAATGTAGCAGGTGTATTAGATAAGACAAAAGGCATTACTAGGTATTCAAAATGCCTGGGTTCTAAAAGCAGTTTTAGGCACATCCTCTACAGTCATTCTTAATTGGTGATAACAAGATCTTAAGTCAATTTTTCAAAAGATTTTGGATCCTCCTAATTCATCCAATAAATCTTCAATAATAGGTATAGAAAACTTGTTCTTTATAGTGAACTTATTTCAGTCCCTATAGTCAACACACAGCCTCCACGTACCATCTTTCTTGCCCACTAAGACCGCTAGGGATTCAAACGGACTACAACTAGGTTGTATGATCCCTTGGTCTAACATCTGTTGTACCACACCTTCAATAATGTCCTTTTTAATGGAAGGATATCGATATGGCCTCTTATTTATAGGATTAGTCCCCCTCCCTCCCCCCCAATACAATTTTATGATCAACTTCCCTATGAGGTGGTAAGCCAGTAGGTTCCTTAAATAACCCTTGAAACTCTGATAATAGATTTAATAAATCTTGATCACATTCAGTTTTATCTTCCTCCAGTAATGATGGGTGACACTTCATTTGTTCACTCCCCATAGGCATGACTTGAATCATATGGAGTTGAGATTGGTTATCTAGTATTTAGCTAATTTACTAGCTCCAAAAGTCTACACCTGGCTCCCAGCTTCTCTTAGTAGATGTTTCCTTACCTTGTACCAGAATTCCATTGTCAAATTCCTGAAGTTCATCTTGATATCCCCCAAGGTAAACAACCACTGAACTCCCAATACTAAACCACATGAACCCAAAGGTAATAGCAGAAAATTTACTGAAAATTCAGCTCCTTGTAGTAACTAAGTAATAGTAGTCATTTTATCCACCTTTATGCTCCCATTTCCTGCAGCGACCATTTGAGGACTGGTAGATCTGACTGGACAACCTAAGTGTTGTACTAAATCTATATCTATGAAGTTATGAGAACTTCCTGTGTCTATCAATATATGCAGCCTCTTTTTAGAATGATATCCAGTCACCTTAAGTGTCCTAAAACCCAAAGAACCATTTAAGGCATCTATTGAAATCTCCATGTGCTCAGCATGTTGAGACAACTTAAAATTTCTCTCCCCATCTTCATACAACTCCACCTTAGTTTCAGGCACTCCATCTTCTGCTTCATTCCCTTCTTCTAACTCCAATAAGTACAATTGCTTAGTAGTCTTACATTATGGACCATAGTATACTTTTCATTGCAAAAATAACACAATCTTTTTTGCCTCTTCTTATTAATTGCTTCCAAGCTCAACCTTCTACTATTTAAATTCTTATTATAGTTTCCTTGGGTGTGTTAGGAGTAGATAGTAGAGGTTTATTATTGAACGGTTTTTTATCTCCTATATTTCTTGAATTAAATAGTTAATGTGAACTTACAGGTGGTTTAACAGTATCCAAGTAAGCTTCTTGCAGTCTTGCACTCCTGTCAACCTAAGACAAGGTAGTAGGCTGGGTGTCAAACCCCCGATGTAGCAACTAATGGCATTTTTTCTGACAAATTCACCCTTGTAAGATGACTTTCAAACACATCCTGATACTCTTTGACAGTCCCAACTTGCTTAACCTTCTTCAATTCCTCCATAGGATTATCAAAGTCATATCCAAACCTCTCTACTGATGCCATCACATACTCATTCCATCCAATAGGTTAAAGATACTGTCGATACCTCATGAAGGATAGATTCCACTGAATTTCCTCTCCTTCCAGATGTAGTGTGGCTATGGAAATTTTCTCAAAATTAGGTACATTTTTTATCAATAAATTGTTTAATCTTGAACAACCAAAAACGCAAATCATCCCCTAAAAACCTCAAAAACTCCATGCGTGACCACTTCAAGAAATGGGGATAAGAATTATGATAACTTCCATGGCTTTGATCTCTGTGCTCCTGTAATGACCCGTATATCGGGCAAGATATAGACCATCATTCTTATGCATTAATGTTCCAAAATCCTTCTAATTGACTGAGTATTGATGAGCGTCTAAAATTTGGTTGGATTTTTTGTTCCAGAAAGCCACCGCGATTCCCCCGCATTGCGGTGGGATAGCGATGGATGCCACAACGCACCACGATACAGGCTAATTCAGCATTTGTTAATTTCCAAAAACTCATTATGATTGCAACACATCGCGGTGAACCCTGAAATGATAATTTTCACAATCCAGTGAGTCATAGCTCTTTGGCATAGTGGAGATTCAGAGACACCAACCCTTGTGGTAAACTTGAGTTAGGGCTTGGCTGTCGAGTTAAGGGCAGATTCCATATAGCTCGTGGAATTACAGAATTATAGGGTATACCACCTAGCGCAGAAGTAAAACAAAGACTATGTCACAAAGTTTAGATGACTTTATAGTCTTTTAAATATGCCCATGTGATTCATAACATATGATATATTTATGAACAGTTTTTAAATCGCTCTCATATATATTGAATAAAAATTATTATTTTGTATTTTCTCTACGTACCAGTATAACTATATTAACCCCCTATCTCTCAGGCTCTGAGGCTCAATCTAGAGGTCCAACTAAGCAGTAGAGATTTCAGAGAGAAGAGACTGTGTAGTGGTGAGCCTTCTTTATTCCAAAATGCCTGTTTATTCCAGACTATGTTATTATTTTATTTTGGGTCTACTGGGGCCTTGTCCCAGATTCAGACAATTGTCATTTTAGTATGTAATAGAGATTTCACAGACTGGTTTAGCTATTGTCTAGAGTTATTGTATTTTAAATTCCTTACGATAAATTGAGTTCAGATTATGACCATGATTCCGTATTAAGTTATATTTCTGCATCTTACTTTATTGCATAAATATTGTGCATGACTACCACATAGAGAAGGGTGTCCAAGCCTTCATAGTTCAGAATGTTCATCACGGCTAGGGCCTCGGTTTGGGTAATGATATTCATCTACCGAGAGTGGCCGCAATTGGTTGTAAGCTTTATCAAATCGCCAGGGGAAGAGGCCTCACTATATGTAGTCATGGGAATGTTATAAGTTTTCTCCCATGATGTGTATGTGTTACTTGATCCCGGGTCTACCTTGTCTTATCTGAGCTCATATGTGGTAGCCTATTTTTGGGTTTGAGCCCGAAGTTATTGCAGAACCTTTCTCTGTTTCCACTCTCGTAGGTGATTATGTTGTGGCTAGGAGGGTATATAAAAATTGTGTAGTGTCTGTTTGTAATCATAATACTAGGGCAGACCTTATAGAGCTTGACATGATTGACTTTGATGCTATATTGGGAATGGATTGGCTTTACTTATGCTATGCCATCCTAGACTGTAGAACTCAGAGGGTTATTTCTCTTTTCCAAATGAACCTATGATGGAATGGGAGGGGTATTCCTTAGCACCTAAAGGAAAATTCATATCTTACCTCAGAGCCAGTAAGCTTATTTCCAATGGTTGTTTGTACCATATTATTTGGGTTAAGGTTTCAAATACCGAAAGCTCTTCTCTTCAGTTTGTTCCTCTGGTTAATAAATTTCCAAAGTTCTTTCCCGATGACCTTCAAGGAATACCACCTGATAGGGAGATAGATTTTGTTGTTGACGTGTTGACAGATACTTATCCTATTTTTATTCCTCCATACAAAATGGCTCCTGCAGAATTGAAAGAGTTGAAAGAACAGTTAAAAGATCTTCTTGACAAGGGTTTTAATTATCTTAGTGTTTCTCGATGGGGTGCACCTGTACTCTTCGTGCATAAGAAAGATAGTTCCCTTCGCATGTGCATAGACTATTGTTAGCTGAATAAGGTCACTGTTAAGAACAAAGACCCTTTTTCTAGAATTGATGATCTTTTTGACCAACTTTAGGGTGCTAGGTGTTTCTCCAAGATAGACCTTTGTTTGGGGTATCATTAATTGAAGGTTAGGGAGGAATTTATTCCAACAATAGCTTTTTGAACCCAATATGGACATTATGAATTTTTAGTTATGTCCTTCGGGTTGACTAACACCCCTGCATCCTTCATAGACTTAATGAATAGGGTGTTCCATCAGTTTCTAGATCTATTTGTCATAGTTTTCATTGATAACATTTTGATTTATTCTAAGAGTGAGGAGGATCATGTCAATCACCTCCAAATTATTCTTCGGACCCTCAAAGATCATAAATTGTATGAAAAATTTCCAAGTGTGAATTCTGGATTAGTACTATTGCGTTCTTGGGGCATATTATGTCTAGTGAGATAATTAAGGTTGATCCCCAAAAGATTGAGGCAGTGAGAAAATGGCCCAGACCGACAAATCCAACCGACATTCGAAGCTTCTTGGCTTTGGCAGGGTATTACAAAAGATTCGTAGTTTTTTTCTTCCATAGCAGCTCCATTTACCAGGTTGACACAGAAAAAGGTGAAATTTATGTGGTCTGACTCTTGTGAGAATAGTTTTGACAAGTTGAAAGACAAATTGACAACTGCACCTATTTTGACTCTTTCAAAAGGTACAGAGGGTTTTATGGTGCATTGTGATGCATCCCTAGTGGGACTTAGATGTGTGCTTATGTAGTATGGTAAGGTGGTATCTTATGCATCTAGATAGTTAAAGGTGTATGAACAGAATTACCCCACCCATGATTTGTAGTTAGCGGTTGTGGTGGTTGCACTCAAAATTTGGCGGCATTATCTGTACGGGGTACATGCTAATATATTTACTGACCACAAAAGTTTACAGTATGTTTTTTCATAGAAAGAACTTAATCTCAGGCAAAGATGATGGTTAGAATTGTTGAAGGACTATGATATGAGCCTGCACTATCATTCGAGCAAGGCAAACATGGTGGCCAACGCCCTCAGCAGATTATCAATGGGTAGTATTTCTCATGTTGAGGAAGGAAAGAGGGAGATAGTGAAAGATATTCACCACCTTACAAATCTAGGGGTGTGACTTCTGGATTCCAAAGATGAAGGAGTAGTTGTTCATGAAATAGCTAAATCTTTCCTACATGCGGAAGTTAAAGGAGAAGCAGGCTGAGGATCCCATCTTGATGCAAACTAAGAAAGATCTGAGTCAACAGAAGGTGATGTCTTTTGAAATTAGCGGTGATGGTATTTTGAGGTACCAGGGCAAGCTGTGCATACCGCATGTGGATGGTTTGAGAGATAGGATCCTTGATTAGACTCACACTTCAAGGTATGTTGTTCACCCAGGCTCAAATAAAATATACCATGATCTTAAATCTATATATTGGTTGAATAATATGAAACATAATGTTGCTGATTTTGTTTCCAAGTGTTTCAAATGTCAACAAGTTAAAGTGGATCATTTGAGACCACGTGGTACTTCCCAAGAGGTAGCTTTTCCTATGTGGACATCGGAAATGGTCAATATGAACTTCATCAGGGGACTTCCAAGGTCCCAAAAGCAATATGATTTCATTTGGGTAATTGTAGACCACATGACCAAGTCAACTCACTTTCTGTTTATGAGGACTAACTATTCAGGAGATTATTATGCCAAGCTTTACATTGAGAAAATAGTTCGCTTGAATGGGGCACCTGTATCCATTATATCCGATCGAGGTACGTAATTCTCTTTGCAGTTTGGAAATTTTTTAAAGGGTTTTAGGCACCCAAGTGAACCTGAGTACTGTATTCCACCCTTAGACCAATGGATAACCTGAACGCACCATTTAGACCCTAAAGGATATGTTGAGGGCCTATATAATTGACTTTAAGGGTAGTTGGGGAGATCATTTGCCATTGATAGAGTTCGCCTACTATAATAGTTACCATGCCAGTATTAAGATGGCTCCTTTTAAAGCACTTTATGGGAGAAGTTGTAGATCACCTATTGGGTGGTATGAAGTGGGTGAGACGCTGTTGTTTGGGCCTAATCTTATTCATCAGGCAATGGAGAAGGTAAATCATTAGAGAATGACTTAAGATAGCTCAGAGTCACCAAAAATCATATGCTGATGTTAGGAGAAGGGAGCTGGAATTTAAGGTTGGTGATTGGGTGTTTTTAAAATTCTCCTCTATGAAAGGAGTCATGCGATTCGGGAAGAAAGGAAAGTTGAGACCTCACTATATAGGACCATATCTGATTGTAAGAAGTATAGGTGGGGTTGCTTATGAGTTAGAATTTCCTGCAAGTCTGGCTTCCGTTCATCCAATTTTCCATGTGTCCATGTTGAAAAAGTGCATTGGAGATTATTCCCTAGTGTTGCATGTGGAGGAAATCAATGTAAAAGACTCCTTGTTGTATGAGGAAAAACTTGTTGCAATCTTGGATAGACAAGTTTGAAAGTTGAGGAGTAAGGAAATAGCTCTGGTTATGGTGTTTTGGAGGAATCAAAAAGTTGAGGAGGCTACTTGGGTGTTCGAAGATGATATGCGTGCGAGGTACCCGACTATTTTCGTGGTCATGGATGATGATTTAGAAGGTACAAAATCCTATACTACTCCTTTTCTTTCACTTAATTCTTGTAATCGTGCTTGGCTCTGTCCCGAGTCATCATTCAGCGATGAATGATCCCAAGGTGGGATAATATGACGACCTGTAGCTCCGGCTAGAATATAAACCATCATTCCTATGCGTTAATGTTCCAAAAGCCTTCCTATTAACTGAGTCTTGATGAGCGTCTAAAATTTGGTTGGATTTTTTATTCCAGCAAGCCACCGCAATTTTCCCATGTCGCGGTGGAAATAGCGATGGAAGCCTCACCGCTTTGCGATGGAGGCCAATTCAACATTTGTCAATTTCCAAAAACTCATCGCAATTGCACCACATCGCTGTGAACAACAAAATAACAAGTGTCACAATCCAGTGAGTCACCGCAATTCTACCGCATCACGGTCGTTATCGTGAAGACCACCCCGTCAGCGTGTCGCGGTAAGCCTCAAAAAAGAGATTTGTTCAGAAACTTTTAAGTTCGAGGGCAGTCTCATCTTTTCCCCACAATTTCTAATTGTATCTGAGTATTAAAGAGTTTTGTAGGGCAGAGTATGCCTATTTGTACTCAAAAAAATTCTCAAGAACAAAAACCTTAGCCTCTCTTCCAAAGATCAAGAGTCCATATCCTAAGTTCAAGAATTCAAGAAGAGTGTTAAGATTGGAGTTTCAATTCACAAATTAAACTACTTAAGGTACGTGGGGTTCTCCTAAAATTACATGAGCATAGAAATTTCCTCTTAATTATGTTAAAGGTTTATAAATCATGAACTTACAAAAAGGTTTTTGGATTCACAATTATAATCATGCTTTTGAAGCCCTTGATAATATTGTTTTGGTCTTGAGGCCTTCCCTTGAAAGTGATTTGACTAGTATATATGTCTGTATGTGTTGAAGTTTTTTGAAATATGAATTGAGAGCATGAATTATCAAATCCTTTCCTCTCCCAGTGTGTAAGTACTTGATTTACAAGTTATGAGTTCCTAAACTTGCATGATTTAAATGATGAGTTAAGAGCCTTATTATCTTACTTGAATTTTTGTGATGGTTGAGAATTGGAGAGAGGGATGATACTATGACTTAAATGTTATAAATAATGAATGAAGGGATTTTCAGAAATGTTCTTGATGAATGGACCACTACTTGTTGAAAATTGTTGAAAGGATAAAGATCTTTACATGGTTTTGACTCGTGTTTTGATATATGAATTTTCTTATACTATTTGCATGCTGAGTGGTCTGAACATTGTTTAGAATGGAAGAATGATTTATGGCACCATATGGCACAGATATAGGACTTTTAAGTCTTTGTGTGACGACACCAAAACAGATAATTCCATAACAGACTCAGAATAACAATAGAAATTAGTTTTCATTCAGATTTTTCAGAACTTGGGATCTTAAATGTTCATGTTCAGAAAAGTTTAAAAATGGGCATAAATAGATGTTAGGTGGTTACCCGAAGGAGGAACAAGTTCAGATAACTCATTGCCTGAAACCATGTTTTGTCGATATGGGTTATTATGTCCCCAAGGGGGACTATACGCTGACCTTATGTGCTATGGCATACCAGAATTAGAAACTCCAACTCTTGTGGAAAATTTGGTTTGGGTCTTGGCTGCCGAGTTAAGGGAGGAATCCATATAGCCCGTGGGGTCATAGAATTGTAGGGTTTACCACCTAATTCAAAAGTAATACAAAGAATAGAATTGCATTGACTAGAATGTTTTATGATTATCAAAGATTTGCCCATGCATTTTAAACTATATCATGCATGATGTTTCATGACCTTCTCTCATCTAGTTTTTATATATAAATGCATTATTTTTTATTGCTCTGCGTACCAGTACAATTGTATTGACCACCTATATTTTAGGGTCTGAGTCTCAGTCCAGAGGTCCTGCTAAGCCGTAGAGTTATTCAGATAGAAGTGTGCAGTTGGTGAGCCTTCTTTATTCTGGAAGGCTTATTTCTTTCCAGATACTTGTTATTTACTTTGGTTTAGCTCCATTGGGGCCTTGTCTCAATTTCAGACAGTTTGACAGTGTAGTATGTATTAGAGATTTCACAGACTCAAATAGATAATGTCTAGATGTTGATTAACTTATTTTCATACTGTTAAACAGAACTCAGATTATGACCATGATTCCATTTGTGGTATTCCACATTTTTTTTCTTATTGTTATGAATGGTGTTCATGAGTACCAGAGAGAAAGGGCCATCTTAGTCTATATGGTTTGGGATGCTCATCACGGCTAGGGTCCTGACTCGGGTTATGACAAACTTGGTATCAAAGAATGGTTCATGGTCCCAGGGTGTCTGCAAAATCGCATCGGGTAGAGTCTTGTTTATGGGCGTGTAGCACGCCACACTTATAAGTAAGAGGCTACTAGGCGTTTAGGAATGTCTCCCTTCTTTGTGATTTAGCTCGTGCTGTAGAGTCTGAATGTCCCCTAATCAATGGTCTCTTGTATTTCAGAAAAGCTATCATGCCTCCACGTCGCTCCAATGATCAGAATACTCAAACATAAGATGTCTGTCCTACCCACAAAATGAGGACACATAACAGGGCTCACACTTCTAAATTTGTTACTGCTCTGGGAGCCCCTCCTATTCAAACCAGTCCACCTAGGGCACCTAGGGTTCTTCGGTCTAGGACCAACCACACCCAACCTACCCAGAGAGAAATATCAAATGTTGAGTTCAGACAATTGATGTATATGATTTCATAGTTGATAGCTTCATAGACCCAACGGTTGGAGGATGTTGGCTCTACATCTGGTGCATCTGAGACTACACGGGTGGGTCAGTTTATGATATTGAACCTGCCTAAGTTTATGGGTACAAAGGTAGAGGAGGATCCACAAGAGTTTATGGATGAAATGGAAAAAATATTTTGAGTGATGCATATGAATGAAGTGAAAGGGTTTGAACTAGTGGCTTATCAACTGAAGGAGGTAGCAAATAAGTCGTACAATGAGTGGGAAGATTCGAGGGGTCAAAAAGCTGAGCGTTATGTATGGGGTAAATTTGTGGAAGCTTTCCTGGACCGATTCTTTCCCCAGGAGTTGAGAGAGTCCAAGTCTAAAGAGTTTATGAATTTGAAACAGGAACAGATGAGCGTCAAGGAGTACACCCTGAATTTCAGTCAACTCTCCCGTTATTCTCCAAAATTGGCAGGAAACATGAGGGCCTATATGAGGAAGTTTGCATATGGTCTTTCGGATGAATTGGTGTTGGAGTGAAAAGGGGCAATGTTGAACAGAGATATGGACTTCTCCGGATTGTCCATTCATATGCAGTAGGTTGATGAGCAAAAAAAGAGTGTTGTTGAAGCAAGGGAGAAGGATAGACAGTCAAAAAGGGCCAGAACAATAGTCAGCCGCAGGGTGGTAATTGGGGGAACAGGTGGCAGAAGAAAAAGTTTTGGGGAAATGCTCAGCCTGCAGCTAGCGCACTAGCACCCAGACCTCCAATTGACCGACGATCTCAAAATTTTCACCCTAGCCATGGATTCGGAGCACAGGGTACCCAGTCCCAGGGTAGTGTGGCTCAGCCGTATCGGACCTTTCCGCGGTATGAGATCTGCGGTAAGCATCACCCAAGGAGGTGCCAACTGGGCAGGTTGGTATGTTATACATGTGGTCAGCCAGGCCATTTTCAGAGATATTGTCCTTCCTCTAGAAGTAAATTCGATGGTTCTAAGTCCCAAGCAAACTCCTCCATGCCACCACTACCTCCCAGAGACCCTACTTCAGTGTAATACCCCATACTTTCGGCCTAGAATCTAGACCATTATTCCTATGCGTATAGACCCAAAATAGATAATTCCTTCTTAAAATATGTGTGGTTATCAATCCTATAGAGTGGGAATACCTTTGAATTTGAATTGAGGTCATATAAATCTCCTAACTCTAAGACGAGTTGAAAACATATCTAGCAATTTAGTTTCGATGGATGTTTAAACTTGGGTTAACTTTCATCGACCATAACTTCTTGTATATATCGAATTAGAGGGCCTACTATACATCAAATGAAAATTCTTCAAAGTGTCTTTCTAACTATACCAATTTCTCCAAAATCTAATACCCGAGCAAAAAGTTACAGCCATTTTCGTGAGAGAGGCAGTAGCTACACGCGATTAGCGTGCGACGCACGCTTCATCGTGCACACCTAATTTCAGGTTATTTTTTCACATTTTTAAGGGAAATTTGGACCTTTACCTCACCCAAGGTCTGTCCATAGCATAATATTCATGCCTCAAAAGAAGAATACACTCCATAATTCAATTTTTCCTCTCAAATTAAAACCCTAAATCCTTTCCCTCAAGATCAAGAATCAAGATGTTAAGTTCAAGACTCCAAGAAAAGGATCAAGATCCGGGTTCCATCTATCAAGATATAGGTTTCATCTTTCAACTCTAATAGTCTAAGGTATGTGGGGTTTATCCTAAAAACTACATAGGCTTGAAAACACTAGAGCATGATTTTATGATTATTAAGCATGAATTTTAAAAGGGTTTTGGAATCTATGTTTTAAATTATGTATTCCGAATGTTTCAATGTTACTATTGCTTTGGCCTTGTGGTCCTTTCCCCTAAATTGATTTACATGTATATGTATAAGTATGAAAATTGAGATTGAAGATTGTGTGAGAGAGCAAATTATGAACTCCCTCTCTTGTATTGAATTGAAGTTTAAGGTTTTGTTGGAAAAGAGTTGAAATGCATTTTTATGATTGAAAGTAGTTTTCTCAATGTCATAGTATTTGAACATGATTTAGAGATGATGATAGGATGTTTCTTGATATAACTATGTTTTGTGTTAAAGAGAAAAAATTGCATGATATTAAGAATTTTGACATGACCACCTTTGTTTATTGAATTGTTGATAAAGAGAATTTCTTGCTTGGTTTTACATGAGTTATAAAGAATGAGTTTCTTGAAAAGAATTGTTGATATGGTGGTCCTAAATTCCATGATTTGAGAATAGAGACATAAGTTGCTATAAATGGCTCAGAGAATGTGACTTGCAAGTTAATGGTATGACGATACCATATAAATTTATGCCATAACTGCACATAAGTCTTCAGAGTCTGACTTTAAAGATTACATGTTGTAAAGAATTAAAAATAGGCTTATAGAGGGTTAGGTAGTTATCCGAAGAGGGCATGAGCTAAACGGCTCATAGCCTAAAATTGTGTTTTGCCGATACAGGCATGTTACTTTTATACGCTGGCGACGGCCCTGTGGTGTATTAGAGATTCAGAGACTCCGACCCTTATGGAAAACTTGGGTTGGGGGCTTAGCTGCCGAGTTAAGGCCAGATTCCATATAGCCCATGGAATTACAGAATTGTAGGGTACTCCACCTAGCGCAGAAGTAAAACAAAGAGTATGTCACAAAGTTCAGATGATTTTATAGTCTTTTAAATATGCCCATGTGATTCTTAACATATGATATATTTATGAACTGTTTTAAATAGCTCTTATATATGTTGAATAAAAATTATTATTTTGGATTTTCTCTGCGTACCAGTACAACTGTATTGACCCCTATCTCTCAGGATTTGAAGCTCAATCTAGAGGTCCGACTAAGAAGTAGAGATTTCAAAGAGAAGAGACTGTTCAGTGGTGAGCCTTCTTTATTCCAGAAGTACTGTTTATTCCAGACTATGTTATTATTTTGTTTTAGGTCTACTGGGGGACTTGTCCCAGATTCAGACAGTTGTTATTTTAGCATGTAATAGAGATTTCACGACTAGTTTAGATATTGTCTAGAGTTATTTTATTTTAAATTTCTTATCGTTAAATTCAGTTTAGAGTATGACCATGATTTTGTATTATGTTATATTTCTGCATCTTACTTTATTGTATGAATATTGTGCATGACTATCAGATAGACAAGGGTGTTCAAGCCTTCATGGTTCAGAATGCTTGTCACAGCCAGGGCCTCAGTTTGGATCGTGATATTCAGCTATTAGGAGTGGCCGCAATTGGTTGTATGATTTATCAAATTGCCAGGGGCAGAGGCCTCACCAGATGTAGTCACGGGTATGTTACAAATTTTCTCCCGTGATGTGTATGTGTTACTTGATCCCGGGTCTACCTTATCTTATGTTGCCTCATATGTGGTAGTCGATTTTGTTTTTGAGCCCGAAGTTATTTCAGAACCTTTCTCTGTTTCCACTCATGTAGGTGATTATGTTGTGTCTAGGTGGGTATAAAAAAATTGTGAAGTGTCTATTTATAATCATGATACTATGGCAGACCTTATAGAGCTTGACATGCTTGACTTTGATGCTATATTAGGAATGGATTGGCTTCACTCATGCTACGCCATCCTAGACTGTAGAACTCGGAGGGTTACTTTCTTTTTTCCAAACAAACTTGTGATAGAGTGGGAGGGGTATTCTTTCGAACCTAAAGGGAAATTTATTTCTTATCTCAGAGCCCGTAAGCTTATTTCCAAAGGTTGTTTGTATTATCTTATTCAGGTTAAGGATTCAAATATCAAAAGCCCTTCTCTTCAGTCTATCCCTGTGGTTAATAAATTTCTAGAAGTCTTTCCTGATGAACTTCCAATAATACCACTTGATAGGGAGATAGATTTTGGTATTGACTTCTTGACGGATACTTGTCCTATTTTTATTCCACCATACAAAATGGCTCCTTTAGAATTGAAAGAGTTTAAAGAACAGTAAAAAGATCTTCTTGACAAGGGTTTTATTCGTCCTAGTGTTTCTCCATGGGGTGTACCTGTACTCTTCATGTATAAGAAAGATAGTTCCCTTTGCATGTGTATAGACTACCGTCAGCTGAATAAGGTCACTGTTAAGAACAAATACCCTCTTCCTAGAATTGATGATTTTTTTTACCAACTTCAGGGTGCTAGGTTTTTCTCCAAGATAGAACTTCATTTAGGTATCATTAATTGAAGGTTAGGGAGGAAGATATTCCAAAAATAGCTTTTCGAACTTGATATGGCCATTATGAATTCTTAGTCATGTCCTTCGGGTTTACTAACACCCCTGCAACCTTCATGAACCTAATGAATAGGGTGTTCCATCAGTTTTTAGATCTGTTTGTCATAGTTTTCATTGACGACATTTTGATTTATTCTTAGAGTGAGGAGGATCATGTCAATCACCTTCGAATTATTCTTCGGACCCTCAAAGATCTTAAATTGTATGAAAATTTTCAAAGTGTGAATTCTGGCTTAGTGCTATTGCATTTTTGTGGCATATTGTGTTTAGTGAGGTAATTAAGGTTGATCCCCAAAAGATTGAGGCAGTGAGAAAATGGCCCAAACCCACAACTCCAATCGACATTCAAACCTTCTTGGTTTTAGAAGGGTATTACAGAAGATTCGTAGAGAGTTTTTGTTCCATAGTTACTCCACTTACTAGGTTGACGTAGAAAAAGGTGAAATTTGTGTGTTCTGACTCTTGTGAGAATAGTTTTGAGAAGTTGAAAGACAAGTTGACTACTGCACCTATTTTGACTCTTTCGGTGGGTACAGAGGGTTTTTTGGTGTATTGTGATGCATCCCGAGTAGGACTTGGATGTGTACTTATGCAGCATGGTAAGCTGGTACCTTATGAATCTAGACAGTTAATGGTGCATGAGCGAAATTACCCCACCCGTGATTTGGAGTTAGCGGTTGTGATGTTTGCACTTAAAATTTTGCGGCATTATTTGTCTGGGGTACATGTTGATATATTTACTGACCACAAAAGTTTGCAGTATGTATTCTCATAGAAAGAAGTTAATCTCAGGCAGAAACGGTGGTCAGAATTGTTGAAGGACTATGATATGAGCCTGCACTATCATCCGGGCAAGGCAAACATTGTGTCCGACGCCCTCAGAAGATTATTAATGGGTAGTCTTTCTCATAATGAGGAAGGAAAGAGGGAGATGGTGAAAGATATTCACCACCTTGCAAATCTAGAGGTGTGACTTCTGGATTCTGAAGATGGAGGATTAGTTATGCATGAAATAGCTAAATTTTTCCTATGTGCGGAAGTTAAGGAGAAGAAGGATGAGGATCCTATCTTGATGCAAATTAAGAAAGATCTGGGTCAACAGAAGGTGATGTCTTTTGAAATTAGAAATGATGGTATTTTGAGGTACCAGGGCAAGCTGTGTATACCGAATGTGGATGGTTTGCGAGAGAGGATCCTCGATGAGGCTCACACTTCAAGGTATGTTGTTCACACAGGCTCTACTAAAATGTACCATGATCTTAATGCTATATATTGGTGGAATAATATGAAATGTGATATTGCTGATTTTGTTTCCAAGTGTTTGAATTACCAACAAGTTTAAGTGGAACATTTTAGACCACATGGTACTTCCCAAGAGGTAGCTTTGCCTATATGGAAGCGGGAGATGGTCAATATGAACTTCATCACGGGACTTCCGAGGTCTCGAAAGCAATATGATTCCATTTGGGTAATTTTGGACCAGATGACCAAGTCAGCTCACTTTCTACCTATGAGGACTAACTATTCGGGAGATGATTATGCCAAGCTATACATCAAGGAAATAGTTTGGTTGCTGGGGGTACCTGTATCAATTATACCCGATCGAGGTACGCAATTCTTTTCCCAGTTTAGGCAATCTTTTTAGAGGGGTTTAGGCCCCCAAGTGAACCTTAGTACTACATTCCACGCTCAGACCGATGGACAACCTGAATGCACCATTCAGAACCTATTGAGGGCCTATATAATTGAGTTCAAGGGTAGTTGGGTAGATCATTTGCCATTGATAGAGTTCGCTACAAAAATAGCTACCATGCCATCATTAAGATAGTTCCTTTTGAAGCACTTTATGGGAGAAGATGTAGATCACCTATGTATGAAGTGTGTGAGATATGGTTGTTTGGGACTAATCTTATTCATCAGGCAGTGGAGAAGGTAAATCATTAGAGAACGACTTAAGACAGCTCAGAGTCACCAGAAATCATATGTTGATGTTAGGAGAAGGGAGCTGGAATTTGAGGTTGGTGATTGCGTGTTTTTAAAATTCTCCTCTATGAATGGAGTCATGCGATTCAGGAAGAAAGGGAATTTGAGACCTCGCTATATAGGACCATATCTGATTGTAAGAAGTATAGGTGGGGTTGCTTATGAGTTAGAATTTCCTGCAAGTCTGGCTTCCGTTCATCCAATTTTTCATTTGTCCATGTTGAAAAAGTGCATTGGATATTATTCCCTAGTGTTGCATGTGGAGGAGATCAATGTAAAAGACTCCTTGTTGTATGAGGAAAAACTTGTTGCAATCTTGGATAGACAAGTTCAAAAGTTGAGGAGTAAGGAAATAGCTACGGTTAAGGTGCTTTGGAGGAATCAAAAAGCTGAGGAGGCTACTTGGGAGTCCGAAGATGATATGCATGCGAGGTACCCGACACTTTATGTGGCCATGGATGATGATTTAGAAGGTACAAAATCCTATACTACTCCTTTTCTTTTACTTAATTTTTTTAATCGTGCTTGTTGTGTCCCAAGTCATCATTCAGGTATGAATGATCCCAAGGTGGGATAATGTAATGACTCGTATTTCAGGCTAGAATATAGACCGTTATTTCTACGCGTTAATGTTCCAAAATCCTTTCTATTAACTAAGTCTTAATGAGCGTTTAAAATTTGGTTGGATTTTTCATTCCAGCAAGCCACCGCAATTCCCCCGCATCACGGTGGAAATAGCAATGGAAGCCTCACCGCATCGTGATGGAGGCGAATTCAGCATTTGTCAATTTCCAAAAACTCATCTTGATTGCACCACGTTATGGTGAACCCCAAAATGAAAATTATCAGAATCTAGTGAGTCACAGTGATTCCACCGCGTCGCGATGGTTATCGCGATGACCCCATCAGCGCATCATGGTAAGCCTCAAAAATGGGATTTGGTTAACAGCTTTTAAGTCCGAGGACAATCTCGTCTTTTCCCCACCATTTCTAATCGTATTATCTAAGGATTAAAGCATTTTTAGGGCAGAGTGTTAAGATTGGAGTTTCAAAAACCCTAACCTCTCTTCCAAAGATCAAGAGTCCATATCCTAAGTTCATGAATTCAAGAAGAGTGTCAAGATTGGAGTTTCAATTCTCAAATTAAACTACTTAAGGTATGTGGGGTTCTCCTAAAATTACATGGGCATAGAAATTTCCTCTTAATGATGTTAAAGGTTTAGAAATCATGAACTTACAAAAAGGGTTTTGGATTCACAATTATAATCATGCTTTTGAAGCCCTTGATAATATTGTTTTGGTCTTGAGGCCTTCCCTTGAAGGTGATTTGACTAGTATATATGTACGTATGTGTTGAAGTTTTTTGAAATATGAATTGAGAGCATGAATTATCGAATCCTTTCATCTCCCAGTGTGTAACTACTTGATTTACAAGTTATGAGTTCCTAAACTTGCATGATTTAAATGATGAGTCAAGAGCCTTATTATCTTACTTGAACTTTTATGATGGTTGAGAATTGGAGAGAGGAATGATATTATGAGTTAAATGTTATAAATGATGAATGAAGGGATTTTCATAAATGTTCTTGATGAATGGACCACTATTTGTTGAAAATTGTTGAAAGGATAAAGATCTTTATATGGTTTTAACTCGTGTTTTGATATATGAATTTTCTTATACTATTTGCATGTTGAGATTCTGAACATTGTTTAGAATGGAAGAATCATTTATTGTACCATATGGCACAGATATAGGACTTTTAAGTCTTGGTGTGACGACACCAAAATAGATAATTCCATAACAGACTTAGAATAACAATAGAAATTAGTTTTCATTCAGATTTTTCAGAACTTAGGATCTTAAATTTTGATGTTCAAAAAAGTTTAAAATGGGCATAAAGAGATGTTATATGGTTACCCGAAAGAGGATCAAGTTCAGATAACTCATTGCCCGAAATCATATTTTGTCGATATGGGTTATTATGTCCCCAAGGGGGACTATACGCTGGCCTTATGCGCTGTGGCATACAAGAATTAGAAACTCCAACTCTTGCCGCAAACTTGGGTTGGGGGCTTGGCTGCCGAGTTAAGGGCGGAATCCATATAGCCCGTGGGGTCATAGAATTGTAGGTTTTACCACCTAACTCAGAAGTAATACAAAGAATAGAATTGCATTGACAAGAATGTTTTATGATTATCAAAGATTTGCCAATGCATTTTAAACTATATCATGCATGATGTTTCATGACCTGCTCTCATCTATTTTATATATATAAATGCATTATTTTGGATTGCTCTGCATACCAGTACAATTGTATTGACCCCATATAGGCTCAGTCTAGAGGTCCTGCTAAGCCGTAGAGTTATTCAAAGAGAAGTGTATAGTTGGTGAGCCTTCTTTATTCCGAAAGGCCTATTTCTTTCCAGATACTTGTTATTTACTTTGCTTTAGGTCCACTGGGGGACTTGTCCCAGTTTCAGACAGTATGATAGTTCCGTATGTAATAGAGATTTCGCTGACTCAAACAGATGTTGTCTAGATATTGATTAACTTATTTCTGTACTGTTAAACAGAACTCAGATTATGACCATGATTCCATTTGTGGTATTCCGTATTTTTTTTCTTATTGTTATGAATGGTGTTCATGATTACCAGACAGAAAGGGGCACCCGAGTCTATATGGTTCAGGATGCTCGTCGCGGCTAGGATTCCGACTTGGGTCGTGACAGCTCCCTCTCAACTGATTGCCTAACCCTCGATGGTTCATCTTGATCTAATGGAGATTTATCTCTCCTCTTCTCTTCAAAATTCACCAAATGATCCTTTAATTCCAGTATCACCTGATCCAACCTGTTCAAGTTAGTAACTTCCCCTGCCAAATTGCTCATATCCTTTGTCAATTTTTGCAGCACATCCCTTATTTCTACCATGTCAGCTGGAGAATTTTCAATAGATCGAGCTGTTTTCATCATAATTGCCAAGAATTCTATTGGCTCTGATACCAATGATACCAACTTTTAATCGATTACATGAGTTCGAATGAACTCGAGGATCGAAATTACTGCCTCAAGAGTAACTAACTCGAGGAAGCATTTAATGAGAATGAGAATTGAAAAAATAGAGAGAGAGAGAGAGAGAGAGAGAGAGAGAGAGAGATTTTGAGAAGGAAGAAGTAATGTTTGTACTATGTGAAAAACGAATGGATTACATGTTTATACAGAGCTCATGACCCCACTATCCAATTGACTAGGCTACTTGAGTTAGTTATAACTACTTAACTAACTTTACAGTAGTTGAGTAACTAACTACACTGTAGCTATCCAGTGTTAACTAACTTCCGGAACTTATTACAATTTCCCACTTATTAATATTGTGTATCATGCAGTGGCACAGTTATGAATTTCATTAAGGGTACTTATATATATACAGTGGTGGATCCACCATAACTTTTGCTGACAAACTACATGGTATAGATGCCATACGTTGAATTCCCTTAACTTTGTGTGTTTACTTCTTTATATTTTTTTTCCATTTAGTGGTAATTCTGGCTCAATCAATATATATACACAACATAAGTTTCAGTTGTAGGGTATTCAACTGACCGCCCTTCGATGATTATTGCTCTTGTGTAGAATCAGATGACGTATAGTATCATAGCAAAGGGTAGAGGCCTCTGTTTCCTAGAGAATGGCACTATGTGTATTATCTTCTGCCAAATAATCCATATGGGAAAACAAAAAGATCTATCATTGGAACAGCGCTATTAGAGTTCTTAAACTAGTTAGTATTGTTTATTAGTATCTGGACAGCTACTGGTTCATAACACAACAATAAGAAGAAAATTGCATTAAAACAACAACAACGAACTTGGTTGAACACGCATGGTATTTGTTTTCGGTAGCTTTATATGAGACATTCTTCATCTCAATTTCATCCCATGAATTTTCTTTTCTGAATACACATTAAACTTAAAGAAGCAAAAGTACTCAATGAGAAAATGATGATTCATTTTAGAAGCTTTGTATGTTAATGTATGATTGCAATGTGTTTTGAGATCAATAGTACATGACAAAAAAGAAGTTGAAGTTCTCAAAAACTAAATGAATCTCTTTCATAGGCTACTTATCATACTCCTTGACACCGTGATTATTATACACTTCTACTCTCTGACATATCTACGGAAACCTAGATTACTTACTGTTTCTACCATCCTTGAGAAAGATTATCGATATACAGTATCTCAAAGCATTAAAGTACAGCCCATCAATGAAAAATGTACATTTTACAGTGGAACAATAGTTAACAGTTTCGACGTGGGAAACCATCATTTTTTATAGAGAGAGTAAAACTTACTTCGAAGGTTATGGATGTAGACCTGATGAATTACTTGACTTACTCAGATATCACCATTAATGGTGTTTACTATGGACTCGGAGAGGAAGAAGAGGATAGTTGGTTGGAGAGAATTAGAACAGAGAAAAATAACTTCTCATTCAGAAAATGATTTATCTCGTTGGCTACAATTAATCCAAGCTCTACTATTTAATATCCTAATTAACTCTAACTAATTGCTAGTTATATTTTACACCACTTTCTGTACAGCTGTCATCTAGTCAGCACTAGTTCTAACTGCTCTTAACACCCTCCCAGACTGATGGTTGAAAGAGATCTTTTAACATCAGTTTGGACAATAAATAATCATGTGCATGTTTCCCGTGGCTCTTGGTGAGCAATTCAGCTACTTGCTCCTTGGAAGATACATGAAAAGCCTTGATCATTCCTTGTAATAGTTTCTCCCTAACAAAATGACAATCGATGTCAATATGTTTTGTTGTTTCATGAAATATTGGGTTTGATGCAATCTGAATAGCAGCTTTGCTGTCACAGAACATCTGAATGGGAACATTTATATTGATCCCTATCTCCTTGAATACATTTACCAGCCATGTTGCTTCAGCAACTGCTGAGGCCATACTCCTGAATGCTGCTTCTGCAGAACTTCTTGCTACTGTAACCAGTTTCTTAGATTTCCAAGAGACCATAGCTCCACCAAAGGTGTTTAAGTACCCAGTCACAGATCTTCTGGTTTGAAGGCATCCTCCCCAGTCAGAGTCACAAAATACTTCCATTTTTTCAGAACTTACAGATGGCATGAGAAGTCCAAGGTCTGGAGCACCTTTAATATATCTTACAACTCTCATGGCAGCATCAAGATGAGATTGCTTGGGTTGATGTATGAATTGACTGAGCATTTGTACTGCATAAGATATATCAACTCTAGTCATAGTGAGATACAAAATTCTACCAATAAGTCTCTGATACTGTCCAATATCTGCTAGTATAGGATCACCATCACCTGAGTTTTGATTAGTAAGTTTATCAAATTCAATAGATGTGAGTTTCAGATTAGTATCCAGTGGAGTTGCAGCTGGTTTAGCTCCCCCAAGTCCCATCTCGGCTATTAGCTCTAGAGCATACTTTCTCTGGCTCATCACAATACCTTTTGATGACCTTGCAAACTCAATTCCCAAGAAAAATTTAAGTTCACCCAAGTTTTTCATCTTAAACTTGAGTTGTACGTCATGTCTTGTCTTCAGTATTAACTCAGCACTACTTCCTATGACCAACAATCTTCCACATACACAAGAACTACTATCAATTCAAATTTCACCTTCTTAGTGAATAGAGAGTAGTCAAAGTGAATCTGAGTAAACCCCAGTTACATAAAAGCATCAGTGAGTTTTTTGTTCCATTGCCTAGGGGCCTGTTTTAGCCCATAGAGGGATTTGTGAAGCCTGCATACTTTAGTCCCTCTCTGGCTTGCAAATCCCTGTGGCAAAGTCATGAATTCTTCCTCAAGTAAATCACCTTGAAGGAAGGCATTATGCACATCCATATGAAATATAGACCACCCCCCAGCAGCTACAATAGCTAGAACATACCTCACTGTGACCATCTTTGCCACTAGTGAGAATATCTCAGTATAATCTAGTCCCTCCTGATGGTTGTACCCCATGGCTACTAGTCGATCCTTCTATCTTTCAATGGCACCTGAAGCAGTATATTTGATCTTGAAGACCCACTAACACCCAATGGGATATTTAGAAGAGGGTAAATCTACTACACTCCATGTGTGGTTATTTTCAAGAGCAGAGATCTCAGCTTTCATGGCAGCAACCTACTTAGGATCCTGGACAGATTCTTCAAAGGATTGGGGTTCTACAGTATTAGAATAGGAAGCAAGAGCAAGACTATAAGATGGAGAGAGATGAGTATAACTCAGACAGTTAGATAATGGGTAGCCGCAACTAGCCTTGCCTTTATTTTTAGTGATATAGTCTTGCATCCACAGGGGAGGTTTGACTGGCCTAGCTAATTTTTTGAGTGGAATGGAAGAAGAAGAGGTAGTAGAGATAGGTGGTTCAAGTTCTGATGAAGAGGTAGGAATATCAGTAGATGAAGTATGAGGTATAAAAGGTGGTTCAGATGAAGTAGTAGGTGCAGGAGCATGGCTTGAAGTGGAAGAAGGTATAGAAATTGAAGGACAATCAGTGTAAGGTAAGAGGGAAGATCAACAGTAGGAAACAAAGGAGATCCTTTAGTGGGGAATGTAAAAGGGAAGACTGATTCCCTAAACACTATATCCCTGCTGATGATAAAATCCTTGGAGTAAAGAGTGTACATCTTGTAACCCTTCTGAGTTGCTGAGTAACCAAGAAAAATAGCTGGAACTTCCCTTGGAGCAAATTTTTCATGCCTTTTGACATTAGTAACATATCCTAAGATACAAAATACTGTCATATGAGTAAGAGAGGGAGCAGCTCCCTCAAGAATAGTAATAGGATCTTTGCCATGAAGGACTGAGGAGGGTGTTCTATTGATGATGTATACAGCTGCAGATACACATTCACCCCAGAATTTGAGTGGTACATTAGCTTGAAACCTCAAGGATAGAGCAATTTTAAGAATGTATTTGTGTCTCCTTTCAGCAACTCCATTTTGCTGTGAAGTATACACAAAAGAACTCTGATGTTCAACTCCAAATGTTTGCAGTAACTCAGTCATGTGAGAGTTAAAAAAATTCACTACCATTATCTGTTCTAAGAACTTTCACTATAGAAGAGTAAATATTTCTGATCATAGAAAGGAATGATCTAAGAACAACAATTACTTCACATTTAGATGGTAGCAAGAATATCCAAGTATATCTAGAATGATCATCTACAAGATTCAAGAAATAGTTTTTTCCATCATAAGTGGGAACCCTATAAGGTCCCTACACATCTATATGTAGAAGCTGAAAACAAGACTTGGTAACAGATGTACTCACAGGAAAAGGAGGCTTATTCTGCTTAGCTAGAGGGCATATAGAACAATCTTTTACAGCAGTATCTTTTAGTACATTAGGTACACCAGGTATAATCTTCAGAGAGCTCACAGGAGCATGACCTAACCTTCTATGCCAGAGAAGCACATCAGGTCTTAATGTATTCTGAACAGTGCAGACTGACACTGGTGTAGAAGTAGAAATTGAGTTAGTTGCTATCTTTGAATTATCTGAGTTGAACACATTCAGACCATCTTCATTCCTACCAATCCCCTTCACCTTTCCACTTAAGATGTCCTGAAATATACAGAATTTAGGATAGAAGAAAATAGCCCAATTCATTTCCTTAGTTTAGACACAGATAAGAGATTATATCTGAAAGCTGGATTGTGCATCACATTTGAGATCTTATGTCATTGAAATAGATGAGAAGAGACTAAGTGAGTAACACTTGCTATATCACCATTAGGCAATTGCACTCTGCCCCTTTGATCTTGTGGAAATGTTTTAAACTCGTCTAGCAACTTAAGACAACCAACCATATGGCTTGAGGCTCTTAAGTCTACTATCCATTGACTCACAACACCGTGAGTTATAGTGTCAGAACTCATACCTGTAGACATTGCATACATGGCACAGTTAGATGAGTCAGATCCTTTATCCAGTATTTGTAAGATCTGTGTGTATTGCTCCTTAGTGAATTGAGGTGGCATCCAATTGATGTTATCAACACTTGCAGATGCACTCGATCCTCCTGCATAGTTAGCTATAGAAGTTGATTGCCTAGCACCTGCATAACTAGAGACATCCTGAGAATAGTTAGCTGTTGGATGCCCAGAAGTATATCCAGAGCCAAACCTCTTTTTAGGTGATGAATTAGGTGGATAGCCATGAAGCTTGTAGCACGTTTTATTTGTATGTCCTTTAAAATGACAGTAGTCACAATACACTGGTCCTTTCTTCATTCTATAAGTGTTGTTTGAGCTAGGATATCTGTTTCCTCTAGCAGCATTCCCAAAGTTTGAGTTAGGACCAGAATTTCGTTCACCCATAGCATCAGAAGAATTGATTTCTCTTTTATAGGAATTTCCCCCAGAGTTGAACCCTGAAGAGTTATTGTCTCTTGAATAGCCTCCACCTGATCGAGGATTGGAACCAGCTGAACTACCACCACCATGTACTGTACCTTTTCCACTGAATAGGGTTGTACCTTCCCTGATTTCAGGAATGTGAGATTGATGAGACATAGTTCACCTGTTCTCTTCTGAGATAATCATTGCATAGGCTTTATTAATGGTAATTGTTGGTGACATGTTGAGAATCTGATTACTGGATTGACAGTAAGACTCGTTTAGTCCCATTAAAAACTGCAATAACTGCTGATATTCAAAGTGTTCAACATATCTTTTGGATTCCTCACAGCCACAACTAGGGAAAGGCATGAGTGCATAGAATTCAGCCCATAATTCTTTGAGTCTGGAAAAATAACTAGAAACAGATGAAACTCCTTGTGTAAGTGTAGCAATTTGCTTGTACGAAAACAAAACTCGCGGACCGTTCACTTTATCAAACCTCCCTTTCAGGTCCATCCACACAGCATCAGCACTCGACGCGTAAACCATACCACTTAGAAGCTCAGTGCTAACGGAATTCATGATCCACGAGAGCACAATGGCATTACATTTCAACCCAAAGGTCATGGAAAGAAGTATCCAAATTGTTGTTAGGGTATTTCCCATCAACAAACCCTAATTTACTTTTCCCCAATAAACTAATATGCATAGTACTACTCCATAGTGAATAGTTTTCAGGACCAATAAGTTTGACCGAGATTAATGAGCTACCTGGTGTGTCCGATGGATGAAGGAATAAAGGATGATGTTGATCGATGACTGTATGCTGGGTAGTGTTACCATTAACTGGATCTGCAGTAGTACTGGGATTTCCACCATTGTTGATCGCCATTGCAGCTGTAACCTTGAAAATACAAAACACTCAAACTTGCACCGGATGAATTCAACAGGAAATCAATTATCGGATCGATCTATTGGCGGATCGAAGAGACCAGCGAACCTGGCTTTGATATCATGATGAATTACTTGACTTACTCAGATATCACCATTAATGGTGTTTACTATGGACTCAGAGAGGAAGAAGAGGAGAGTTGGTTGGAGAGAATTAGAACAGAGAAAAATAACTTCTCATTCAGAAAATGATTTATCCCGTTGGCTACAATTAATCCAAGCTCTACTATTTAATATCCTAATTAACTCTAACTAATTGCTAGCTATATTTTACACCACTTGCTGTACAGCTGTCATCTAGTCAGCACTAGTTCTAACTGATCTTAACAAGACCTTAAGGGAATTATTTCCCATGTCCTCGTGTTCTTGTACAATCTGTCTTGCAGAATCCTCAGCAGTAGTGCTGCAATCATATAACCCAAAATCTGTTGGAATTTCTTGCAGGATGTCACAATAGTTCAGAACAAGGCGTTCTTGATTTGGGAAGTTATTACTGCTAGCTTCCCAACGCTTAAGATTTATGTTGTTCAGTAACAACAACTTCAAGCTTTTGAATTTGTCTTTATCACTTAATATCCACACATCTCCACCGACTAGACAACCTTTAATTTTGAGCTCTTCCAGATTTGGCAACATGATAACAGTTGATAATATGTCTTCCCAAGGAAAATATAAACATCTAGATAAAGTCGGCCTCTTAAGTGATGATGGAAAAACAAAACTGATGATGGGGCCTTCTGAGTAACGAATATTCCAGAAACACTTGAATATTTCGAGTTTCCTCAAGCTGGACATATCCAAGAGCCCATCGGGAAAACTGTTGTGTACGTACGATAAAAGGTACACGAATGATCAATCTTTTTAGATTGGGAATGCCATAAAAGACTCCATTTGTACAACTGACGTAACAAAGATTAAAAAATTCCTCTAGATTTGGCATCCCTATCACTAGATGCTTATTTAGAATACTTTCTATTCTACGACTGGGTAAATAAGTGGCTCCCCGCAGACGTATATACCTCAAGTTCTTCATCATCCATATCTTACCAGGTAGGGTTATATCGTAAGAATTACCACTACAAATTAGTGTTTGCAAATTCTGAAGCTCTGAGATTGATTCAGGAATATTGCCCAGAAATCGAATTTGGAGATATCTCAAATGAAACAACTTTGTGATCACGAGTGGAAATGACTCGAACTTTACATCTATATTGAAGATGGCCAATACCCCGAGAAGGTTGAAACGAGAGAAAAAATACATGTATTATTGGATCATGACGGTAGATGGGCAATATCCCCAGAAGCTCAATACGGGGTTCAAGAGGTAGATTCAATCGAGAAAACAAGTAGAAAGATCTGGCAACAGGGGGTAATAGATTATAACAATCATCAACTGAATAAGATAAGGTTTGAAAACTGAAGTGACGAACAGTATGCTTTTGTGATGGAAGAGTAACGTAAGTTCTCCCAACATGCATGTGCTTTGTCATTACAGCTCCTATCAAACTGAACTCACGCGGTAGATCATGTATTCCACACGCTTTTATCTCACCATTGAATCTCCTTTTTTTGGCATGTATCAAGTACCTACTAATAAGTTCCTCCAAATAATCTATTGCCACTTCCTCCAAGCTTTTACGACTTCCAGACGTCCTTATGGAACCTTCTGCAATCCATAATTGGATCAATCTCCAAGTTTCAACCTGAAAATCCTCTGGGAAACTACTCATTGAAAGAAAGCAAGGTTTGAGGCGATTAGGCAAGTAGTGGTAACTCAAACCGAGCACTCCTTAGCATTTATTTGAATGACTAGCAAGGACTTCCCTCAAGGTTCGGGCAACATCCTTCCAGCCTTCTATCGTCCTGACCATTTTGGAAAGATGTTCTGCAATCACGGAAATTGTTAAGGGAAGTCCTTGACATTTTTCTACTATCTCCATTCCAATTTCTTCCAATTCAAGAGGATGATTATTATTTGGTCTAAACGCCTTATCACGAAGTAACTTCCAACCATTTTCTGAATTCAAAAGGTTCATCTCATGAGGACTGCTAGTATCTGCATACATTGCAACTTCAGTTTCCCCAGTAATGAATAAGATTCGACTACTATTGTTGTAATTAGGAAATATTCTTCTTATTCTATGCCAAGCATCCGTACTCCAAATATCATCAACAACAATAAGGTATCTTGGACCCTTTAGGCTCTTTTGCACCAGATCAGCTAACTCATTGTCATACATTTTATCATAATCTTTTGCATTCACCATAACTGTTTGTTTTGAAATGCAATGTAAATCTTGTAACAATACATTTCTACGTCTAAATCCTTGAGATACAGTAACCCAAACAAGAATGCTAAAGTGATACCTGATTCGAAGATGATCATAAGCTTTTTTAGCGAGTGTTGTTTTGCCAATGCCACCCATGCCTAATATTATGACGATTTCCAGATCCCGTGGTCGTCCTATCAATCTATTAACTATGATCTCAAAGTCATCATCGAGTCCATGCATGACATCATCTTCCAATTGATCTGATAGAATTGGATAACTTGTAGAAGAAGTGTCAAGCAAGGAATCCTCGGATAATTGAAGAATTTGATCAGCATTATGAGAAAGAATCTCCATCACTTGTTTCTTTGTTGTATCCATTTTTTCAGCAATTGGTAGCAAATCCTCGTGTTGTAAAATTCCTAATGTCCAGCTTACGCCTTTGATGATTTGAGAAATCTTCATTTCAATAACATCTTCTGTCTCACTAGCAGCAACTCTAATTTTTTCCTCAGTTTTATTTTGTTGAGCTAGCAAACATAGTTGACTTGATAGAACAGCACAAACAGTACTCATCATGAAGTATGGGAGAGTACAAGTATCTCCCTTATGGGTCCTTTTCTTGCCTTTTATTATCATGGTGTATATTTCTCCCTCAGTTTTATTTTCTTTGTCTCATTTTAATTTAGCGTGAAATTTAAAAATAAAGAAACTTTTGAATCTTGTGATTTTAGACTAAAGCTATGTATAAATTATAGTGTACCAAAATATCTTTTATTCTTGTAGTCATTAACATGCCATTGTGGAAATTTCAAATTAAAGAGGTGTCAAAAAAGGAACGAGACTTTATTTGAAAGGACTAAAATGGAAAGTAAAACAAACAAATGGAACCAAGGGAGTAATAAATTGTGATTTGGTCACCAACTCTTTTTTTTTGGAATATTATAAAATCTTGTGATATTTAGAGGATTTATTGATGTACACCCACTCTTGAGTTTCATCATTGTCAAACAAAGCTTCTATCCGCCGTCAATGTAGATCGACGTTAAAAAAAATTCTTTCTTCTATTTTTTTTAACGATGCAAGATCATATGCTAATCAATAGAAGTGTGGTTGAAGAGGGTCAGACATAGAAATTCTATATAAAAGCTATTTTGTTTTTGTCAATTTTAACCTAGTTTTTGTTTTTATTATAGAATTCAACGTAAATGTTCGGAATTTCTCTATGAATTTTGGTTAAAGTACCCGAATTTGGTTGACCAAATCAAGTATGATCCCACGCCCACACACATGTTTTGTCGACACAGGTGCGGCACTAAAAGTGAAAAGTTGCATCAACTTAGGGGAAGACTATTCATCGCTTCACAAGTAAGTTGAATCAACTTCATGCATAGAGTGATAAGTTACGCTTCACTTCATCACTCAAAGAGGTAATTATAAGGTCTATTGTCTGAATAGTACTAGATTTATGAAAATAATTTTAGGAAAAAGGGAAAAGTATATCCCTCAACTTTGCGACTAAGAGAAAATATATCATTGGTCAAAAAGAGGTGAATATATACCCTCGACGTCTTTTTTGACATCCAATGGGTAGACTAGTAAGAGCATCATAAAAATCCCTAAAATTTTCTACTCTTACCTTTAACTTGGGAGAAAAAACCGGGGAATCATAAAGGTTAGAAAGACGTTCTAATCTTCTTTTACTCCTTCAAATTTGAGACCACTGTTTGAATGCATCAACTAGAAATAATACTTTTTTCTCAACCATTTTAAATATTGTGTAGTTACATCCGATTCAAACAGCCTAGACGGATAGTATAAGCTCAAATCAGAATCAAAGGGTCTGCTATAGTTTTACCAGGCAAACTCTGGAGTTGAAGGAATCTATTTAGGGAAGTCCTGATCATATCCAAACTTCCTTGCTACACAAATCGGTCCATGATTCCCTTAACAATCTAAACCAACAATATTAGACACCTTAAATGAAAGACTCCAATTTTTGGTCCAAATTTTCCTCTTCAACTATTTGTCACTCTTCTTTTTTCCTTGTAAAACATGGGAACTAACCAACCTTCCATAGGCATGCCATATAGCCTCCACAGAATTGCCTTTCCAGACAAGTCAAAAGTAGTTCTCACGTTAATCACACCAGATTGTTTCACATTGTGCAATCGTCCTATTCTTGTTGGGTGTGCGAATCAAAGTCCCACATTGGTAACTGAAAGACCTGAGAAGCTACATATAAAGTGTAGGATCTCTTAATGGTGTGAGTGTTGGGAAAGACGAGCACACAATCAAAGAGCCCGACAGGGTAGCAACAGAAAACACCCAAGACTAAACTTTTTCTTTCAACTTGAACCAAGAGGATACAAATAAACCCAAGAAAAATAGAGTAATATACAGCAAAAAAATAAACCAAATGAAACAAGACAAGAATAAAGACAATCACACGAGACACAAGATTTACGTAGAAAACCCTTCAGTGTGAAGAGTAAAAAACCACGAGACCAAAACCTCCACTATAATCACCAAAGAGTTACAATATTGTCCTCTAAAATGGCCACCAAACAAGTGCCAAACAACAAGAAATAATACATAAACCACAGCACCAAACACTAGAGAAATAAAGGAGTGAAAGCACCAAAAATGCAGCTACTGTTTGGGAATGAATAACAGGAGCTACAGGCCACCAAATCAAGATTCGTCAGTTACTAATCAAATATTGAGATGATAGGAACAAGAAGTACAAAAATCAGCTCAATCGGATAAGAAACGAAGCGGGAATCGCAATTTGAAGTTGACAGCTGTGGCTGAAATTTAGGTGCGAAAATTAGCTTCTTTTTCTTTTCTTTGGCTGCTGAAAACTCTCTTTTTGTGATGGTGAATAAGACCTAAAAAGATCAATATATATGCCCCATAGTAATGGGCCTATGGGAAAAAATGGGTTGGTCCAAATTGGGTTTCATTTATCCATATAGGAAGGGAAAAAGGCCCATGACCCAACAATTCTCCCCCTCCCGACTATGTGGAGGAGACTGCCATCACGACGACCATGCAACAATTTTCAAACTTTCCTCTTGACAAAGCTTTAGTCATCACGTCGGAACCATTTTCATCCGTGTGAATCTTCTCAAGTTCAAGCAACTTAGAATCCAACACATCCCGAATCCAATGGTATCTCACATCAATGTGTTTAGACCGACCATGAAATGTAGAATTCTTGCCAAGATGTATGGCACTTTGACTGTCGCAATGAAGCACATACCTCTCTTGAGCACAACCAAGTTACCCCAAGAATCTTTTCATCCAAAGTAATTCTTTACAAGCTTCAACTGCAACAATAAGCTCAGCTTCTGTAGTAGATAGACCAACACATTTTTGCAACCTAGATTACCAAGACACAGCTCCCCCTGCAAAAGTAACCAAATATCCTGAAGTAGACTTGCGAGTATCAACATCACTAGCCATGTCTGAATCAGTATAACCAAAAAGAATAGGCTTCTCTGTACCAAAACATAAACTCAGACTAGAAGTGCCACAAAGATATCTCATAATCCACTTTACAGCATTCCAATGTTCTCTTCCCGGATTAGAAAGGAAACGGCTAACAATACTAACAACATGAGAAATATCCGGTCTTGTACAAACCATTGCATACATCAAACTACCAACGGCTGAAGCATAAGGAACTTTTTTCATATTTTTCTTCTCATCATCACTGGAAGGACACTGCTCCGTGCTCAATTTGAAGTGCATAGCTAAAGGTGTACTGACAACCTTAGCCTTATCCATGTATAACCTTCGAAGTACTTTCTAAATGTACTTCTCTTGTGATAACCAAAACTTCTTAGCCTTCCTGTCACGGACAATCTGTATGCCAAGAATCTGCTTTGCTGGTCCTAAATCTTTCATGGAAAAAGACTTACTCAACTCTTGCTTCAACTTTTTAATCCTGCAAGTATTATGACCAACAACAAGCATGTCATAAACATAAAGTAACACAATAATAAAGTCACCATCAGATAATTTTTGCACAAAAACACAATGGTCTGAAGTAGTCTTCTTGAACCCCTGCTGACTCAAAAGGAACCAAACTTCCTATACCACTGCCTAGGAGCATGTTTCAAACCATAATTCTCTTTTCCCTTGACTTCAAAACCTTCGAGTTGCTCCATATAAATTTCTTCATCTAAGTCACCATGGAGAAAAGCAGTTTTAACATCTATTTGCTCAACCTCTAAATCTAGACTTCTAGCTAAGCCTAGAACCATACGAATGGATGACATCTTCACAACTGGAGAGAATATCTCATCAAAATCAACTCCTTTTTTATGGTTAAATCTCCTCACAACCAATCTAGCTTTGTACTATGGAACTGGATTACTATCTTCATGCTTCACCCGAAAAAACCACCTGTTTTTTAAAGTTTTTCTATCTTTAGGCAGCTTAACCAAATCAAAGGTATGATTATCATGCAAAGATTTAATTTCATCTTCCATAGGATCAAACCACTTTTCTTTTTCTTCATATTCCATGGCCTCATCAAGACTCTCAGGTTCTCCCCCGTCAGTCAAGAGTACATATTCATTGGGAGAATAACAAGATGAAGGTATTCTCTCTCTAGTAGATCGTCTGAGAGAACTCTCTGGAACATCAACAACTGGTTGCTGATCAACCATATCAACTTGCACTAGAGCATCAACAACATCATACTGGTCATTTTGAACATAATCATCATCTTTATTATCAACTTGATTTTCATCATCATGAAGATTTTCTTTGGGAGTAGTAGTTAAAGGAACTGGACCAATATCAACTAGACTTTCATTACTCTGAGAATCAACCTTCTCAGCTTTGTCAAAATCTTCAATTGTTTGGTCTTCAAAGAACACAACATCACGGCTTCTAACAAGTTTCTTCTCAACTGGATCATATAAACGATAGCCAAATTCATCTTGACCATAACTAAAGAAGATACACTGCCTAGTTTTAACATCCAACTTTGACCTTTCGTCCTTAGGAACATGCACAAAAGATTTAGACCCAAAGACTCTAAGATGATCATAAGAAACATTCTTACCAGACCAAACTCCAACAGTAGGAGATAAATTGATAACATAAGCAACAGTATTAAGTGCTTCTACCCAAAAGGAATCTGGCAGCTTAGCATCTGAAAGCATACATCTAAGCCTCTCAACTAGAGTTCTATTTATCCTCTCTGCTAATCCATTCAACTAAGGAGTTTTTGGAGGAGTTTTCTGATGCCGAATACCCTCCTCTCTGCAATATCTATCAAAAGGACCAATATAGTCACCACCATTATTTGAACGGATGCATTTCAATTTTGTCCTTGTCTGCCTCTTAACCAAGGCCTAAAAATCTTTGAACATATCAAGTACTTGATCCTTGGACTTTAAAGGAAATACCTAGAGTTTATGAGAATGATCATCAATAAAAGTCACAAAGTAAAGTGCACCACTATGAGACCTTACTTTAAGAGGACTACACAAATTAGAATGCATCAACTCCAGTAAATCGAGCTTTCTTGAAGGTGAATGACTCTAAAAAGAAACTCTTTTCTGTTTACTGGCTAAGCAATGAACACACTTCTTCAACTTTGCTTGTTTCACTCCAGAAAGAATTTTTTTCTTAGCCAAACTATCAATCCCCTTCTCACTCATATGACTCAACCTTCTATGACACAACTCTAATGAAGTATCATTCTTCACCAAGTTTATCAAGCCTCTAGAAGTAGATCCCTGAAATACGTACAAGTTAGACAACTTGTCACCTCGAGCCACAATCATCGAACCTCTAGTAAGCTTCCACTGGCCAGCAACAAGGGTGTTAACATAACCCGCATCATTATGGTTCCCTACAAAAATCAAATTCAGGCGAACATCTGAAGCATTCTTGACATTATTGAGAACTAGTTTGGAACCATTGTTACTTTCCAAAAAAATCATGCCAATGCCAAGTACTTTAACTTTATTATTATTACCCATTTTCAACATCCCAAAATTACCTGGAGTATAATAAGAAAATAATTCCTTCTTTGGCGTAACATGAGAAGTAGCACCAGAATCTACAAACCAGCTAGACTCATCAAAAGCAAGATTAATGGAATTCTCACCACAAGCAACAAGAAGATCATCATTAGCAACAACAGCAACACAATTTTCATTATCGCCTTGTTTCTTTTGTCGTCTCATATCTATCTTATGCTAGTAACAATATTTCATGATATGCCCCTTTTTGTTGTAATAGTCATATGTAACATTCTTGAATTTGGACCTTGACTTTCTTCTACTTTTATCTCTATCATTTGAATCTCTGAACTTGTTTCTCCCCCTCTCATTAGTAATTAAAACATCAGAGTGTGAAGATGAAGAAGATGAGGCCTGAGATCTTCTTCTCATAACTTTATTCAAGACACCACTCTTAACATATTCCATAGTTACAATACCACCGGGAGCAGAATTAGTCAAAGAAACTCAAAGAGTTTCCCAAGAGTCAGGCAGAGTATTAAGAAGCCAAAGTCCCTGAATTTCTTCATAGAACTTTACACCCATTCCGGACAGCTGGTCAAGAACACCCTAAAAATCATTTATATGATCAGAAGTAGGACCTCCCTCTTTATACCTAATATCCATCAATTACTTAAGCAGGAACAACTTGTTATTGTCAGTCTTCGAAGCATAAAGTGTCTCGAGCTTGTCCCACAAACTTCTAGTATGTGTCTCATTCACAGTATAATTTCTAACATTATCTTCAACCCATTGTCTGATATAGCCATAAACCTATAAGTGCTCAAATTCCCAATCCTCATCTATTATGGATTCAGGTTTAGTAGATGCAAACATAGGTATATGAATTTTTTTGACAAATAGAAGATCTTTCATCTTGCCTTTCCAAGTATGATAGTTACTACCATTCAAACACACCATCTTGCACATATTTTCCTCCATCATTAAAATCAACAATCAACAACAACCAATGCTCTGATACCACTTTGTTGGGAAAGACGAGCACACAATCAAAGAGCCCGACAGGGTAGCAGCGGAAAATACCCAAGACTAAACTTTTTCTTTCAACTTGAACCAAGAGGATACAAATAAACCCCAGAAAAATAGAGTAATATACAGCAAAAAAATAAAACAAATGAAACAAGACAAGAATAAAGACAATCACATGAGACACAAGATTTACGTGGAAAACCCTTCAGTGTGAAGAGTAAAAAACCACGGGACCAAAACCTCCACTACTATCACCAAAGATTTACAATATTTTCCTCTAAAATGGCCACCAAATAAGTGCAAAACAACAAGAAATAATACATAAACCACAGCACCAAACACTAGAGAAATAAAGGAGTGAAAGCACCAAAAATTTAGCTACTATTCGGGAATGAATAACAGGAGCTACAGGCTACCAAATCAAGCTCTGTTAGTTCCTAATCAAATATTGAGATAAGAGGAACAAGAAATTCAAAAATCATCTCAATCGGACAAGAAACAAAGCAGAAATCGCAATTTGAAGTTGACAGCTGTGGCTGAAATTAAGGTACGAAAATTTGCTTTTTATCTTTTCTTTGGCTGTTGAAAACTCTCTTTTTGTGATGGTGAATAAGACCTAAAAAGATCAATATATATGCCCCATAGTAATGGGACTATGGGCAAAAGTGGGTTGGTCCAAATTGGGCTTCATTTATCCAAATAGGAAGGGGAAAAGGCCCATGACCCAATAGTGAGGCCTTTTGGGAAAAACTGTGCGAGATTAGCCCTAAACGGAAAATATAACACCATGTAGGAATGTCATTGAGCTGGTTAAAACCAACCTTTGGTATCAGATGGATAAGTATGGTATGTAATAGAGAAATAAGGTGCGGGGCTTAGTTTGATACCCTTAAAAGCTTAAAGATGCACACACGAGGAGAAGCAAGTTGTGGTGTTTCAATTTTCACAAATACTCAAGACAGTGTGGATAGTAGACAATACAGTTAATCTCGGTGACCCCGTAGATCGTGATGATGGATCGCTGTAACACCCCGTATTTTCAAGCTAGAAATTGAATCGTCGTTCCTATATGCGTAAGCTCTAATTCCATGGTTTATGCTTAGATTCATGTGTCATAATCTTCTTCCTAGTATATGAAGTGATTATGAGGTGAAAAATGTTCATAGAAATGGCCTAGAGCATAGTTGAGCTAAGAACCTTTCATTAATCCAAAATTGGATATTCGATTCTACAAGGGTCTACTTTGAATGTGTATAACTCTTGATACACATAGAATTTTTCAGATAAAGACCCAACAAATTGTAGATAATTGAATTAGCTTTTCAACTATACCATTTTTTCCAGAATCCGATAACCGAGCAAAAAGTTATGATATTTTTCGTGTAAGGCAATAAGCCGATACGATGTCGGCGCGACACATCGGATAAAGCACTACAAAACTGTTTCACTCGTTAAATCAGTTTCTAATGGGTCTAGGGACATTTTGGTCACTTGTCCTCACCCACAACCCATCCATAACATAAGATTTGCGCCCCAAAAGGCATAATACACTCTATAATTCAATTTTCCTCTCAAATCAAAACCCTAACTCCTCCCCAAAGATCAAGAACTCATCCCTAAGATCAAGAATTCCAAGAAACGGATCAAGATTCAGGTTCCATCTTTCAAACTAAATAATCTAAGGTACATGGGGTTTATCCTAAAACTACATGCGTTTGTTTAAACACTTGAACATGATTTAAAGTTTATCAAGCATGAATTTTAAAAAGGGGTTTTGGAATCTATGTTTCAAATTATGCATTCTGAATGTTTCAATGCTATTATTGTTTTGGCCTTGAGGCCTTGTCCCCTTAAATTGATTTATACGTATATGTATATGTATGAAAATTGAGATTGAAGATTGTTTGAGAGCACAAATTATGAAATCCATCTCATGTGATGAATTTAAGTTTATGATCTTATTGTGAATGGTTTGAAATGCATGATTTAAGGTTTGAAAATAGTTTTCTCAATATTATAGTATTTGAACATGATTTAGAGATGACGAGAGGGAGTTTCTTGATATAATTATGTTCTTATTTTAAAGAGAAAGAATTGCATGTGATTGAGAACTTTGATATGACCACCTTGTGTATTTGAAATGTTGAAAAAGAGAGTTTCTTGCATATGTTTACGTGAGTTTTAAGAAAGAGTTCTTTGAATTGATTTATTGATATGGTGGTCCCAAACCTTTTGTTTTGAAAACAGAGATTATAATATGCTATTAGTGGCACAGAGACACGAATTGTAAGTCAATGGTATGACGATACCATATAAATATATGCCATAACAGAGCTAGATTTTTTCAGTGTTTTATTTCAAAGAATGATATGTTTTAAAGAGTTTTGTCGATATGGGTATATTATTATTGTACACTGGCGACAGCCCTATGGCATAGTAGAGACAGAGACTCCGACCCTTGCGGCAAACTAGGGTTGGGGGCTTGGCTACCGAGTTAATGGCAGATTCCATATAGCCCACAGAATTTTAGAGTTGTAGGGTATACCACCTAGCACAAAAGTAAAATAAAAAGTGTCACAGAGTTCAGATGATTTTATAGAATCTTTTAAATATGCCCATGTGATTCTTACCATAAGATATATTTATGAACTATTTTAGATTGCTCTCATATACGTTGAATAAAAATTATTATTTTGGATTTGCTCTGCATACCAGTACAACTGTATTGACCCCCCCAACCTTTCAGGGTCTGAGGCTCAGTCTAGAGGTCCTGCTAATCCGTAGAGCTTTCAGATAGAAGCGAAGTTTGCGGTGGTGAGCCTTCTTTATTCTGAAAGGCATATCACTTTTTAGACATATTTTTTTTACTTTGATTTTGGTTCACTAGGGGCCTTGTCTCATGTTTCAAATAGTTATTGATGTCATATGTAGTAGAGATTTCACAGACTAAGAAAGATGTTGTTTAACTATTGATAAACCTATTTCCTCATTGTTGAACAGATTTCACAGTATGACCATGAATCTATATTGTTTTATATTTTTGCAAATTCTCTTATACTATATGAATATTGTGCATGATCACCAGATTTAGAAGGGCGCTCGGGCCTCCATAGTTTGGGATGCTTGTCACGGCCAAGGCCCTAGCTCGGGTTGTGAAAAACTTGGTATCAAAGCATGGTTCATGATCCTGGGGTGTTTCCAAAATCATGTCTAGTAAAGTCTTGCTTATGGGTGTGTTGTGCACCACACTTATAATCAGGAGGCTATCGGGCATTTAGAAGTTGTTTCCCATTCTTTCATACTCTAGTTTATGCTATTGAGTCATCCATAAGAAAGTTATCCAAGTTCATTCTTCATTCTAATTTCATGGGTCATGTCTTATTGTCGAGGCTATACAAGTCTATGAGGCTAGCTCCCCCAGCGATGTGGTTCTCTTTGATTGAGTTATCCAGAAAAATTATGAGATAGCACAAGGATTTAAAAGGAGTTCAATAGTACTTCAAGGTGTATTGATTTAGGAGTATACCTTTATCTTGATTAAACTGTGCTTTCCAGCAAGAGGTACGAAGTGTATTCAGTTTTTTTTAATAAAAATTCTTGTTGGGAATGTGACGTTTAAGGATAATGATGTATAGAAAAATATTGGAACTATATTTCCACCTGAGTAGTAGCGCATGTTAAAGTGTCATGACCTATTGGTAGTAAGATGTTCTAGAAGTTGGTGACATGAAGTCACAAGGTTAGCAGTCAGAGCGAGGGTGACATTTGCATAAATAAATAGTTTTAGTTGTATAATTGTGGATTGATGAGTGGGTTGCCATTGTATAGTGATAGACTTATGTGGTAGAAATATTTGTAGATCATATGTTAGTCTATGAAGGAAGTGACTGGATATGATTATTATTTATTCAAAATAGAGAAGGAACTCAAAGTGTATAGTTATGGTGGTTGTAGAAATCATTCATAGGCTATGAATGGAAAGGAATAGGTTAGTCAATAAGTTATAGGTAGAAATTCAATTCTATACATTGAATCTTGAAGGTAGTAGTGATGTATGCTTGGTAAGTAGGTATGATGTGAGAATTAGAATATGTTGATAAGATTTAAATGGGTTACATTGTAAGATTAAGATCGACTAATCCTGTCATGTAACTTTACCCCCTTTGTTGGTTTTTTTTTATAGCAGTAAACTAGTATTTCATGTGAGAAGGTGTGGAGTGGATTTTGATTTGTAATAATGAGGTTATGGAGGGGTTGTGTTTGTAGGTAGTAGCTAAGCGAAGTGAAGTATTTGGGTTGATTTCCCAATTTAATGAATTAGTGTAATATGTGGCATGCTTTACCGGTGGTATATAATTGAGGCTAGACATCACGCTTAAACTCTAGATGTGGAGGGTAGTGGTGAGAATAGTAGCTCAAGGTTGATGATGCATGTTTTGTGGGAATTAATTAGTAGGCTTGATGTGGTATGTGGAATGGCCTAGGTTGGCAAATTATGAAAAAGGGAGTGGATAAATGATGGTATATATACTTGAGGACTAGCATTAGAAATGATGATTTGTTGTTGAGTCATTGAGATGATAAAAGTGATATTCATATAAGAATAAGTTGAGCCCAAGATGGCATGTTGTTAGATAAGGCTTTATGGTATAAGCGTCATGTGTAACCAACTTGTGTTTGAACTTTGTAGCACAGAGAAGTTTGGGGAGTTGTTGTATAGTGTTCATTAAAGTTAAGTTCAGGAAATGTAGGTAGGCAATATGCGTCTTTAGCATAGTTTTACAAATTTTATTAAGTTGTAGGTTAAGTGATTAGAGGTGTAATGATAGTATTTTAAGGAATGGAAAATGGAGTGTTAAATGTTAAGAAGTGTGGGTGTCTATGCCCATGAAAATGTCAGTCGTAAGTTGATGACTTTGAGAGTTAGAAGAAATTATGATTAATGTCCCTGAAAGGGGATGTCCTAAGAAATAATTTAGTGTTTTTGTATTAGATACTAATGAGAGGAGTTTGTGTTGATGTTTATACTGATACCCCTCTCCCTCTTGTGATAAGGAGTGTGAATGCGTGCGCTCATGAGAGTGGGAGTTGTAGAATGATAGCTATAGAGAGTAGCGAAAGCTAAGAGTAGCATATACAGAAAAGTAAGGCCTTCAAGGTACAATTCTTCAGGGAGAGTTTAGATTTTAAGTATGCAGTGATGTCTCTTTTATGTTGAGAGTTATGGCTATAGATTTGATAAGGGGATATGTTCATAAGTCTAGGGTTGTGACTTTGGTCTAAGGGGGGAGATGGTGAATTAAGGTAGTTCCCAAATGTTCTCAGAATGGCAAGTTGTGGGGAGAAACCGTGATAAACCTATTTCTACTCAAGCATAATTCTCCTACTCCAATTTGGGAGAGTATCCTACTAATGTATTACATCATTTGTTCAAGTCATGCCTATGCCTACGGTTCGAGTACTCTATGGACTTATGTTTGTGATCTGATTTCCTAACTAGAAACAATTATGTCTCTCAGTAATCCAGTCTTTCACGTATTCAAGCCCTATGTTATGTTGTTCGTGATTCATAAAAATCTATGTCTCCCAACATGTTTGGTCCTAAGAGAATATGTTTCTATATGTCACCAATTCATCCTATGTCGGGTTTAGCCCAAGTGATAAGGTTTATGCAAACACATGAAAAAGTCTCAGTTCCTTAAGCGAGGAGAAATCGGTTTAAGCAGAAATCTTTGTCTTAGTTGTAATGTAACACCCTGTAGCATTCTTGACTCAATACCACTCTTGGTTGCATATGTGGAGAGCTATCAACTTGAAAAATTTTCTGATTGTTAAAAGACTTAGTCATATTTATGAGGTTGTAACTCTCATCATTTTCAATATGATTTTTTTGACCCCGAGAAGTAGATTTTTGAGTTGTTTCATGTTCAAGAATGTAAAGGGGTTGTTCCGGGAAAGTTCTAAATTTTTTTGGACCACGTTTGTAATGTGTTTGAGTGAGAAAACCAGTGGATCAACGTGATATCGAAGCGTCGCATTGATAATTGCGTTAGCCAAACCAGTGTATCGATGTGATCTCAACGCATCGCATCGCGTCGCCAATCGCGTCGGGTGCCCAGTTTTTCTTACTGATTTTCCAAGTCTAGGAGAGTAATTCAATATCTTTCCCTCATTTTGCCTTGATATGTGCACCAATGTTTCTTACTGTGCTCTATCCTAAGAATTCATGTTGTATTGTACCTTTCGAATGACTCTTTACTTATGATCCAAACACTTGATATTTGGAGCGCTCATGGTCACTTTATCTTATCTTCATTTTATGTCTCTCCTTGAGTAGTGCAATAAGTATAAATTATGGTTTAATAGTGTTACTTCCATTCATGATAATTATTCTCGGGTCCCTTAATGACCCTCCGTATGATAGTATAATGGTGGCTGTGGAAGCGTGGTGATGTGTTAGGTAGATGAGTAGATGTTCTTGAAGGTTAAAAACAATTGATGTGATTCTTCAGCTGAGGTTATAGGTGAAAAGAGAAAAGAAGGAGATGAACTTTTATTGTGTGAAATAGCTAAGAAGGAGGAATGTGGCACAAAAAAATACTTGTTAGAGTGATTGAAGTTGTTGGTCTTAGTGGGGGAATCCATGTAGTGGGTATAGTAATTATTAGGCTTGAATATTGTGGTTGCTGAAAATACAAATCTATGTGCTATGTGGTTAGTACTCTCTAAATGAAATCTCGAGGGTGTTAGACGACAATATTTTTAAGGAAAAATTACAAAATTTTTGATTCCACTTGTTGAGAAAACTTTTTCAATGTGAGACTATGTTCTTTATTCTAAACTTTCTAAGCTTCGAAAGGTCCCCACCCATCATTCGGGGACGAATGATCCCAAGGGAGAGATAATGTAACACCCCGCATTTTTTAGCTAGAAATCGAACTGTCGTTCCTACGTGCGTAAACTCTAATTCCATGGTTTATGCTTAGATTTATGTGTCATGATATTTTGCCTAGTATATGAAGTGATTATGAGGTGAAAAATGTTCATAGAAATGGCCTAGAGCAAAGTTGAGTTAAGAACCTTTCATTCATCCAAAATTGGATATTCGATTCTACAAGGGTCTACTTTGAGCATGCATAACTCTTGATACACACAGAATTTTTAATCTAAAGACCCACCAAGTTGTATATAATTGAATTATATTTCCAACGATACCAATTTCGCCAAAATCCAAGAATTGAGCGAAAAGTTATGACATTTTTCGTGTGAGGTAGTAAGCTGACGCAACGTCAACGCAACACGTCGGATAAAGCATTACAGAACTGTTTCACTCGCTAAATCAGTTTCTAATGGGTCTAGGGACATTTTGGTCACTTTCCCTCAACCACGACCCATCCATAACATTAGATTTGTGCCCCAAAAGGTATAATACACTCTATAATTCAATTTTCCTCACAAATCAAAACCCTAACTCCTCCCCAAAGATTAAGAACTCATCCCTAAGATCAAGAATTCCAAGAAACGGATCAAGATTCAGGTTCCATCTTTCAAACTAAATAATCTAAGGTACGTGGGGTTTATCCTAAAGCTACATGGGCTTGTTTAAACATTTGAACATGATTTAAAGTTTATTAAGCATGAATTTTAAAAAGGTGTTTTGGAATCTATGTTTCAAATTATGCATTCTGAATGTTTCAAGGCTATTATTGTTTTGGCCTTGAGGCCTTTTTCCCTTAAATTGATTTATACGTATATGTATATGTATGAAAATTGAGATTGAAGATTGTTTGAGAGCACAAATTATGAAATCCATCTCTTGTGATGAATTTAAGTTTATGATCTTATTGTGAATGGTTTGAAATGCATGATTTAAGGTTTGAAAATAGTTTTCTCAATATCATAGTATTTGAACATGATTTAGAGATGACGAGAGGGAGTTTCTTGATATAATTATGTTCTTGTTTAAAGAGAAAGAATTGCATATGATTGCGAACTTTGATATGACCACCTTGTGTATTTGAAATGTTGAAAAAGAGAGTTTCTTGCATGTGTTTACATGAGTTTTAAGAAAGAGTTCTTTGAATTGATTCATTGATATGGTGGTTCCAAACCTTTTGTTATGAAAATAGAGATTATAATATGCTATTAATGGCTCAGAGACGCGACTTGCAAGTCAATGGTATGACGATACCATATAAATGTATGCCACAACAGAGCTAGAGTTTGTCAGAGTTTGATTTTAGAGAATGATATGTTTAAAGAGTTAAACATGGGCTTAAAGAGAGTTAGGTGGTTACCCAAAGAAGGCTTGAGTTCAAGTAACTCTTAGCCCAAAACCGTGTTTTACTGATATGGGTATATTATTATTGTACGCTGGCAACCGCCCTGTGGCATAATAGAGACAGAGACTCCGACCCTTGTGGCAAACTCGAGTTGGAGGTTTGGCTGCCGAGTTAATGGCAGATTCCATATGGCCCGTGGAATTTCAAAGTTGTAGGGTATACCACCTAGCGCAAAAGTAAAATAAAGAGTATCATAGAGTTCTGATGATTTTATAGAATCTTTTAAATATGCCCATGTGATTCTTACCATAAGATATATTTTTGAACTGTTTTAAATTGCTCTCATATATGTTAAATAAAAATTATTATTTCGGATTTGCTTTGCGTACCAGTACAACTATATTGACCTCCCTACCTTCCTGGGTCTGAGGCTCAGTCTAGAGGTCCTGCTAATCCGTAGAGCTTTAGATAGAAGCGAAGTTTGTGGTGGTGATTCTTCTTTATTACGAAAGACATATCGCTTTTTAGACATATTTTATTTTTACTTTGGTTTTGGTCCACTGGGGGCCTTGTCCCAGGTTTCAGATAGTTATTGATGTCATGTGTAGTAGAGATTTCGCGGACTGAGAAAGATGTTATTTAAATGTTCATAAACCTATTTCCACATTGTTGAACAGATTTCAATATATGACCATGATTCCTTATTGTTTTGTATTTCTGTAAATTCTCTTATACTATATGAATATTGTGCATGATCACCAGATTTAGAAGGGTGCTCGGGCCTCCATGGTTCGGGATGATCGTTACAGCCAACGCCCCGGCTCGGGTCATGACAGTCACGTGGAACTTAGTTCTAGGTAGAGATTGCTGGGTGTGCGAACCAAAAATTTTTAATGGTAGTTGAATGAACTGGAAAGTTACATATAAGGTGTATGATCTCTTAATGGTGTGAAGCCTTTTAGGGAAAATCGTGTGGGCTTGGCTCAAAGTGGATAATATCATACCACATAAGAGTGTCATTGGGCTGGCTAAGCCCAACAATTCTCACCCCACTAGCCATACTAAATTCCAAGCTTTCTCTGGCCACAAAGGTTGCAACCTCTCCCAGGTCAAAATTTGAACAAAGAGTCAAAGAAAAAAGAAGCTTGCACAGAAACAAAAAGACCTTCACTTTCACTGTACTTTCTATTGGGATTTGGGAGAAACATAATATTGTATGTTGTGGTTTTGGTTTTAATGATTTCCAGACAAGAGTTTAGGGGACTTGGTCCGCACTATGCTTATTCAAGAGTGAAACTATGAACAGTTGTAGACTGTGTTGAGTGTTTTAGTTGGTAGTGCTGCATTTGTTACTAGTGTGCTTGTTGTTAAGATTTTTCTCTCTAATATAAAAGCAAGATGTGGCAAGTGTAAAACCTAATTCTTTTGCCACAACTTTATGAAATTCATCTCTCAAGCAAAAGGGCGATTCTGAAAAAGAAACACTGCTCATCTTTCAACAAAAGGACCTGATCGATTGAGTATTGAGTCTTTTGTTCTTGGAATTGTAAATATACTCCTATGCTATAAAGAACATTAGATTTTGGTTTTGTCTATGTCTTAAGTTGAGCCATAGAAACTAGAGTTAGTTATTATTTCGGTTGAAGTGTAGTTAAGTTCTTTTCATCACGATTTATGTTTTTCTAGGTAGAGTTACCCTAGATTGTCGACTAGAGTTAGTTGACATGTGGATGTGGCTGATCTGTTGCATCAATCTTGTAATAGAGTTATTACGAGGTGAGAGGATTAAGAATTTAATCTTGGTGATTAATGGAGTATGTAATCACCCCTTTGTCTTGAAGTTAGTAGAGTTTGCTGGAAATCCTATGAGACAGGTCGTGATTTTTCCTCCCTCGATCAAGAAGGTTTCCACGTAAATACTGAGTGTTATTTACTTTCAGCACTTTACCTTTATCTCACTCATTTTACTGTTTTGTACATAAGGGACCTGGTCCCTTTACTGGTGGTGGACTCGTAGTACCCATCACATAGCTTAACTATGAATTTTTCGTAGAGAAAAAAAGGAAAATGAAAAACAAGCAACACAAATCAAATATACCATTTGTGATCATAGATAACAACACTAATGAGGAAGAAGAAGGTGATGTTGATATACCAGGGAAATCAGATGATAGTTGATATGGACATAGTTGTGTTAATTCAATCGAGTAGATGAACAAGAAGAAGAGGAAGAAAATGAGTTGTGTAGAAAATAGCAAGAGAAGGGATTCAAGAAATCAAAGTAAGAGGTATGACAAAGAAATCGTTGTGTGTTGTTCCAAATGTGAAGCTAAAAGATTTTTTCTTCCTTGCATCATTCGATGGTAAGCCTTAAACGCGGATCCAGGATTTTACACTTTTGCTCAATTTTTAAGGTTCAAACTTACTATCCATTGCAATTTTAGTGGATTTTACATATAGTATTTGGATTGGATTATTTTCAAGTGTCTCTGGATTTTAAACACTTCTAAATTTTTGGAGGTATTTGTCAAAGACACAAATGCTTTTACGCACTTTACTTTAGGCTTAAAATTTTTTTTAAAAAGGCCAAAAATCAAAAGTTTCTTACTACCTACTTTAGGCTTTTATCTTTTAGCTTATAAGTTATGTAAAAAAAAGATAATCCAAAAACTTTTTTGAGATTTTTTCTTGACAAATATAGATAGTTTTAATGATGTAGGCATATTATGTTGATACATGGAGAGGCTAGAGTTTTTGAATAAATTCCGGGATGATCTTTTGCATAAATGGCAATAGGACAGGGAAGGGTAGGCAAAATTGTGGGGCAAAACTGTGTGGGATTCAACTCTAGTAACTTGCTAAATGGGACATATATAATTCAAGATTTCCTATCATATCATATGATTGTCAAAGTATTTAGAAAAAATAGGGATGCCACTGACCAAGACATCGAAGGGCATGCCTCATTTTTTACTCCTTTTGATCTAGTCATACATTGATGAAGTCAAAATATGACAGATGAGATTGCATTTACTGATTTATAGAGTAACTGTCATATTCAAAGGATTTCTCATTTACTTTGTAGAGTATGTAATCTCGTTAATATATAATTTACATATCATCTAATATTTTACTTATTTTGTACTAGTATTTATGAAAGTTGGTATATAAAGGTTTTGTTGAAGCTTGTAATAGTTAGGAGTTCAAATTATTTTGTTGCATTAGCTAGTTACTAATGCTTAGTTAGCTAACACTATTACATTAGTTTTGTTAGTTTGTTAGCAAATTGTCAAGTTAGTTAGTTGGTTAGGAGGTTGTTAGGAAGCTTCTAGATGCTCATGTGTTAAGAATGTGAGTCTATAAATAGGGGAGATGAATTCACACTGTAACTAACTTCTCATATAAAATTTCATCTTAGCTCAATTTCTCTCTTCTTCCTTCCTTCTCATTAAGCTCAGTAACTGCGGAAATGGCAGCTCTGTGTGAGTATATGAGAGTTTGAGAGATATTTCAACATGGTATCAGATCCTCGCGATCATGGAACTGGAGAAACCACAATCAAGTGTGTATACATCATCAATAAAGTGAGTTCATTCTGCTTGTCATTCCTGTTTGTGAGCTAGTAATCTTAGAAGAGTTAGATCTCCATTTTTGAGCCATAGATCTCTGATTACAAGTTGTAGATTTTGAGATTCTATGATTTTTTTACTCTACCTTAGTTGTAGCCTGCGAAATAGACATGGCACCTAAGATAGATCCTAGCGATCCCCTGGAAGCATCAGATGTAGCAGGAGCTGCATTGATTCCCATTAAGTTGACTGGTTTAGAGAATTATGGAATTTGGTGTAGATTTGTGAAGATTACACTATTAGGAAAGAGGAATTATGGTTTTGTAACTGGTTCTTGCAGCAAGGACACATACAGAGAGGAATTATATGATCAATGGGAGACATGTAATGCAGTGGTTCTCTCATGGCTGATGAGCTCAGCAAGTGCAGAGTTACTTAGTGGTATTGTGTATGCAACAAATGCTTGTGAGGTATGGGAAGACCTTAAGAAGAGGTTTGACAAGGTGAATCGTATAAGGTTGTATCAACTGCATAGGAAAATCAACAACCTACACCAAGGCACTGACTCAGTTTCAACCTACTTTACTAAGCTGATTAATATGTGGAGTGAACATGATGTTGTTATACCAGCTCCATCATGTAATTGTCCTAAGTCTAAAGAGTTTTCAGAACACTTATATCAGTTGAGGTTAATATAGTTCCTAAGTATACTAAATAATGTGTATGACCAAGAAAAAAGACAGATACTGATGAAGGGAACAACACCTACACTTAACCAAGCATATGCAATGATCATTGAGGATAAGATCCAGCACCTTGCTTGTGCTGCAACTATTAGTGATAAAACTGAGCCAATTGCTATGCTAGTACATATAAATTATGCAGATTTTGGATATAGAAGCAGGAACAGGCATCAACTAGTTATAGAGGGAAAGGTTACAAAGGTAAAAGGTGTGATTACTGCAACTTTACTGGCCACACAAGAGAAAACTATTACAAGTTACATGGATATCCAAGTGACTAGAGAAACAATAAGAAAAACAACTACAATAATCCAAGGGGAGTACCAAATCAAGCCTTCTATAATGGTCAAGGTAGAAGTGGTGAATATGGACAGGCAGCTACTGGTCAAAACAATAGCCAACTATTAGCTCACAACTTCATTGGACCTTAGGTAGAGAAAGCATGTTTGGCTGATTAGTCTAGTAGCCAGGGAAGTAAAGGCAACAACAATGCTGGTTTGGTAAAGGGACAAAGATTCTCAGAAGATGAATACAAACAGATCATAGCATTGATCAACAAAGAAACATATGACTTTGAGCAGGCTAATATGACAGGTACTATCACTTGTTTTTCTAGTCATGTTGTTCCACATGAATGGATAGTAGATTCTGGATCTACACACCATGTGACAGCACACAAACATGTATTATCATATTATCACAAGATAGACAAGACAATATATGATAAAATAAACCTACCTACTAGAGATAAGGTGGATATATCACATATAGGAGAAGAACATGTGCTGAAGAATGAGGTTGTAAGGTATGTATTACATGTTCTTGATTTCAAACTGAACCTATTATCAGTGTCTAAGATGACTAAGCAGCTCTCTTGTTTTGTGTCATTCTATCCTGACTTCTGTGTGTTTCAGGACCTTCACAGTGGTAAGGTAAAGGGTATTGGTAAGGAAAAGGGAGGATTGTACATCCTCAAGAATGTATGTAGAATGAATGGAATTCTCAATAATTTGGCTCATCAAAAGAAGGTTACAGGAGTAGAGATGCAGGAATGTTGTCTGTGGCACATGAGGCTAGGACATCCCTCTTACTAGGAATTAAGAACTCTTAGTCTTTTAAGATACAACAATGATGTAGATATTATAAATAAGAGTCATGTTTTTCCATTAGCTAAACAAACTAGACAAGTCTTTCCTGTCAACCCATCTAGAGCTACAAAATGTTTTGATATTGTACATATGGATCTATGAGGGCTTTATACAACACCTACTTTTGATAAGAAATACTATTTATTAACTTTTGTTGATGATCATAGCAGATATACATGGTTGAATCTACTACAATTAAATTTTAAATGTGTAGTAGCCATAAAAAATTTCCTTATTCTGATTCAGAATCAGTTTGGTGCTTAAGTGAAAATACTGAGGTCAGATAATGGGAAAGAGTTTATTAATTCTAAATGTAAAGAGTTTTTTTAGTCTTTAGGTATAATACATAAAATTAGTTGCCCATACACACCACAAAAAAATGGTGTGAATGAGAGAAAACACAGATAGATATTGAATGTTGCAAGAGCCATCAGGTTTCAATCGCAGATGTCTATCAGATTTTAGGGTTTGAATGTTAAGGTTGTTGTGTATCTTACTAATAGGTTACCATCTTCAACTATTGAGGGTAAGAGTCCTTATGAAGTGTTGCTCTATAAAGCCCCATCATTGACACACCTGAGAGTTATTGGATGCAAGTGCTATGCTTTAATATTACCAAAGGGTGATAAGCTATCTGAAAGAGCAAAGGTTGCAGTATTAATGGGTTACTCTACCACTTAGAAAGGTTATATCTTGCTGGGTTAGTGTACTAATAAGTTTTTTACTACAAGATATGTCATTTTTAAAGAAGATTCATTCCCCTTTGTAGCGAAGCCAAGCTCAGAATCTTTTGTTGATTTCCTCAATATGCATTCACCCATTCATATTGAAGCAGAAGTAGAAGTTTACACAGATCCTGATGATCAATCACATGAACCACAAGAGGAAGATGCATTATCATATGGTCATGATAGTATCCAAGATGAGGACACTCACAACTTACTAAGTGTAGATGAACCATCTACATCACCTGCAATTGCTCTAAGAAGATCACCAAGAGTCATCAAACAATCTACTTAGTTGTTAGACTATGCATCACCAGAGAAAAGGAGAGAAACCAGATATCCTATGGCAAACTATCTTTCCTATGCCAATACTAGTTCAAAATACCAGAGTTTTGTGCCCAATCTATCAGCAGAAGTTGAACCACAATCTTACAATGAGGCTAGCATAGATAAGCGGATTAAAGCTATGGAACAGGAGATTAGAGCTCTTGAAGACAATCACACTTGGGATGTAGTTTATATTCCTCCAGATAATAATATAGTTGGATCAAAGTGGATGTACAAAATCAAGTATAAGGCTAATGGAGAAATAGAGAGGTTTTAGGCAAGGTTAGTAGCCAAGGGTTATAGCCAACAAGAGTTACTAGACTACCCTGACATATTCTCTCCTGTGGCCAAAATGGTTACAGTAAGAAGTGTCATTGCTTTAGCAGTATCAAAAAGATGGTGTATGTACCAGATGGATGTTTACAATGACTTCCTATAAGGTGATCTAGATGAGAAAGTATATATGGAGATGCCAGAGGGTTTCAAAGAGTAAAGGAAACACAAAGTTTATAGATTGATTAAATCACTATATGGACTTAAGTAAGCATCAAGGTAGTGGAATATAAAGCTCACTGCAGCATTGCTCAAGGCAAGATTTACTCAAAGAAGCTACAATTATTCACTCTTTACATTAAAGAAATCAAAATGGATGGTGGTAGTTCTGGTTTATGTAGATGACCTTCTGATAACAGGTGACAATGCAAACTTGATAAATGCAGCAAAAGAAACTCTCCACCAGCAGTTCAAACTTAAGGATCTAGGTGAGTTTAAGTACTTCTTAGGCATTGAAGTGTTAAGGTCTGCAAAAGGAGTTAAATTAAATCAGAGAAAATATATATTAGAGCTTATATCTGACACAGGGCTAGTTGGTGCTAAGCCAACTCTCACTCTATTAGAGACTAATGTCAAGCTAACCTCTATTGAAGTGGATGAAGCAGCAGGTGTTAAAGGAGATGTTGTTCTAAGAGATATAACATCATACCAAAAACTAGTCGGAAAGCTGATGTATACAACCATAACCAGACCCGATATCAGCTATGCAGTACAAACACTCAGTCAGTTTATGCAATAACCAAGAAAATCATACTTGGAGGCTATAAACAGGGTGATAAGGTATCTCAAGGGAACTGCAGGACAAGGTATATGGCTTAAGGCACAACCTACAGTAGAGCTGGTTTACTGGTGTGACTCAGACTGGGCCCGTATGTCCAAACACCAGGAGATCTATAACAGGTTATGTGGTGCAATTTGGTGGTTCATTGATATCTTAGAAGTCTAAGAAATAGCATACCATTTCAAGAAGCTCAGGTTAGGTAGAATATAGGATCATGGCCTCAACTTTGGAAGAAGTAACATGGTTGGATGGACTATTTTCAGAACTAGGGGTTCCTATTACAAAGCCTATTGTCATCTATAGTGATAGAAAATCAACTATCCAGCTAGCTTCTAACCCCATATTTTATGCAAGGACCAAACATATTGAGGTGGAATGTCACTTTATTAGAGAAAACATCAAGAAAGGGCTGGTTCAACCCATGTATGTGCAGACTGGCCAATATATTGCAGACATTCTCACCAAGAATTTGAGTCATGATCAGCACTCACACTTACAAAGAAAACTTGGTGTGCTCAACATCTTTCACCCTACAGCTTGAGGGGGAGTGTTGAAGCTTGTAATAGTTAGGAGTTCAAATTATTTTGTTGCATTATCTAGTTACTACTGCTTAGTTAGTTAACACTGTTACATTAGTTTTGTTAGTTAGTTTGTTAGCAAATTGTCAAGTTAGTTAGTTGGTGGATGAGCTGGTTGGTGACTTTATAAAGTAGTTAGGAGGTTGTTAGGAAACTTCTAAATGCTCAAGTGTTAAGCATGTGAGTCTATAAATAGGGGAGATGAATTCACACTGTAACTAACTTCTCATATACAATTTCATCTTAGCTCAATTTCTCTCTTCTTCCTTGCTTCTTATTAAGCTCAATAACTACTGCAATGGCAGCTCTGTGTGAGTATGTCAGAATTTGAGAGATAATTCAACAGGTTTTCTCCTTTACTTTCTCATTTCCACCTTTTGGAGTCCAATTTCTCCATATCTACACAAATTGTTGCAACCATCTATTTCTTGTATCCCAGATCATCAATTTTAAAGTGCACACTATTTTCATTGTTGGAATAGTAGTTACAACTTGCAAATAGTATTAGAATGAAACGTCGTAATGCAAATTGTTTATTTCTAAGGATATCATAATCAATATATGAACGTATGCCCCTGAAATCCTTAGAAAAATATTGATTATGATATCCTCGAAAATAAACTATTTACATTGACGATGTTTCATTCTAATACTACTTGCAATTTACGACTACTATTCCAACAATGAAAATAGTGTGCACTTTGAAGTTGATGATCTAAGATCTAACAATAAATAATTGCAACAATTTGTGTAAATCTGGTGAAATTGGACTCGAAAAGGTGGAAATGAGAAAACCTTTATATAAAAACTTTCAGAAATACTAGTATTAAATAAGTACAATATAGATGATATGAAACTATATATTAACTAGATTACATAATCTACGAAGTAAATGATACTCCCTCCGTTTCAAAAAGAATGACCTACTTTTCTTTTTAGTCCGTTTCAAAAAGAATGACCTACTTTCCTCTTTAGTCCATTTCAAAAAGAATGACTCCTTTCCTTTTTTGGCAATACTTTAATTTCAACTTTCCACATATTATGTTTAGGACCACAAGATTAAAGGACATTTTGGTATATTTGACATAACTTTAATTTAAGTCCACAAGATTAAAAAGTCTTCTTTGTTTTTTTAAACTTTGTGTTAAGTCAAAGTAGGTCATTCTTTTTTAAATGAAGACAGTAAATTCTTTGAACATGACAATTTTCCTATGAGTAAATGCAATCTAATCTGTCATACTTTTGACTTCATTAAATTATGATTAAATAGACTACACCTGGAATTAGAGCAAACATTGTCTCATGGCAGAAAACTACAAGCAAGATGATCAAATGGATCAAACGAACAGGAAATATTTGGAATCTCAACACTGATGGAAGTTACATGAAGTATTACTAGTAAGAGAATTGGGAACATGATTATGGCTTTCTCCTATCGTATTTACTTCTGCACAAACAACTACAGTGAAGCTTACGTCACTTTAATAGGCATTTCTCAGTGTGTCAACCAACAGTTTGATGTTGTCGAAGTGGAATTGGATTCCATGATAGTGGTTCAGATGATTAATGGTATTAATAAACCTCCTAGGAGGATACAAGTGTTGGGGTCTGTGAAGTTTTGATGATTGACAAAATGGATGAAACATATTAGTTGAGTTGTTTCACAGATGTAGGTGCAAGAAGGTAAGCTCATAGCAAGATCACTAAGAAAAGAGGACAAGACTACTCGATTGAAGAAATGGATAAGTAGCTACATCTGATAATCTCAAAACAACTACCATATGCTAAATTGAAGAGTTGGAGTTTGACTACAACACTTGAAGTTGGATTTCTCAACCGTTACAAGAAGAATAAATAAAAAATGTAACCTGGTATTTCGATCCTCCTTGAATTTCTATTAAGTAAATGTATTAACTCTCATAGTTTTAATACATTAGCTACTTTTTTAGTTATCAAGATCAACAAGATTGATAGGAAAGGTTTCATATTCACAAAACTCTAAGGAGGTTAGGCCTTATGTCCCCCTCCATTTGGTTGTAATGTTTTGGATGTTCAATGGACGTGGTAGTGGTCTTTCCATACCCGCAATCACCAATGGACGTGGTAGGTATCTTGCCAAATCCCCAATCACCACAGGAGGTGAAAGCCTGGGTGAATGGATTTTGGGGGGAAAAAAAGAATGTAGCTCTTTGTAGATGGATTACTTTTAGAAAATACCCACACCCATATTTTCCCTATTATAAAGGATTCAAACTCTATATTTGTACCCGAGTCCAAGAAACTAGACTTTAGTGTAATTAATGTGTAATTTTTGTGTTATCTCCAGAAAAATGGTACAACATTTAATGTTTCTTTCTCTCTGTACCTTGATATCTTAGTGTCGTGATGAATTTAAATGGAGTAACATGATTAGTGAAGGTCCACATAGTCAACGACCCTATCTTTTTTAAGATTGAAGAGTATTAAAATGGAGTAACATGGCCAGTTAAGGTTCAGATAGTCGATTCTATGTTGTTTGGCATTGAAGCGTATTGATTTATTGTTGTTGTTTTGTATAAATTCCTTTGTCTTGATGTTGGATTCAATTTCTCTTCCCTCCCTTTTCATCCCTTTTATTACCTTTTTTGTTAGCCCTCAGTGAAACCTATGGCCGCTATCCTAAGGGTGCGTAGTGGGTAAACCCGTGTCATGACCCGATCTGAGGCCCTGGCCACGACGAGCATTCCGAACCATGTAGGCCCGAGAGCTCTTCACTAACTAGAAATCATGCAGTCATTCATATACTATAACGGAAAAATGCTGAAATACACAACCATATGAAATCATGGTGGTAGAGTGCATACCCTACTGATTTTACTGTTTTACTCTATTTGTTGCCTATCAGTGGAACAAGTATACTAATGTGGCTCAATTATAAAGAGTAAATGAGAAGACAGTATTTTTACGTGGAAAACACCCGGCTCAAGAAAGGTGTAAAAAACCATGACCTGTACCTCTATAGGATTTAACCCCAACTTCACTAAAACTTTTGAGCCTCAACAATCAACAAACTACAATACTCTTGTAAACTAGGAATTAGACTCTAACTCCTATTTCTACAATAATACAAATCTTCCCAAGTCTTTAAGTTCCCTAAATTGAAGACATAACTCCTAACTCAGTTTATATTTGTAACGCCTCAAGTCTGTACCCCGGATGCTACACGGTGCTCATAATCCCAAAGGACCACAAGCTAACCCATGACTGGTACCTGCTGTAATAACTGAATGACAATACTATAATTATGTAGAAATTAGGTGGAAATCTGCCATAAGGTTCAAATAAGAAATAAATACTAAGAACTGAATATTGATACATCTATCTGAAATACACTAGTCTGAAAAGCTTCTACTGCCTGAACAAGGAGCTGATGGGATAAGTCCCCAACTAAGTCCGACTACTGAAGTAAACTGAGTACTAATATAACTGAAATGATAAATTTGTCCTCAAACTACGAGGACTTAACACTAACTCTGCTGCTGATAGATTGGGTTGCTAAGTGCGGTCGGGAACCCATGTGTTTGAACTTATGATATAAGACATCATAGCACAAAAGAAAAGTATACGTTAGTACTTTGAATGTACTAGTATGCTAAGTGAGGTAGGCTGATATGCATGGGTTCATATGCATGAATAATAACTGACTGAATAACATGATCATAATTGAAAGAGAGTATATGCATGAATGCTTAAACTATAACTGAGGTCATGGTAACACCGAATACTGAGTTTTGAATCACTGGTTTACTGATATCAGATTTTACTGATATTGTATTATTGATAACTGAGTGACTATATCTAACAGTCTTGATTTCTGTAGAACTATTTTGAGTTCTTTACTAAGACTGGAAATGAAACTAAGATTGTGAGAGGTAATCATCTAGCTGACATGCCCCAAATAAAATAGCTGAGTTAGGGTCCAACCTGTGACCCCCGTTGGAAGGGTGTCAGTACCGTTCCACAGGTAAAGACACTAAAGAGTTACCCTTATCTGGCAAGTACTCAAATGAGAATGGTGGAACCCTCATCTGACTGGTTAAAACACCTCATCAACCCTCAATTGGCAGGTTTGATGTCTCAACCTACACTAGCTACATAGTTTTGGAACTCAAGGATTGCTTCTAAGGATCACACCATCTGCTGTCAGGGGTACTGAATCCTACTCCCAACTAAAAGACATTGAACTGATTATACTGAACTGGACTGAACTGGACTAAACTGATATTGAGTACTGAACTTATTACTAACTGAATTCTATGAACTGACTGAGCTTACTGGGCTCTAGACTGAATACTACTAAATTTCAAACTAAATACTGGACTGATGCTAAACTTACTGAGTTTTCCTTAGTTCGGTGATTGACTGAGTTCTACTGAGTTTCGTGACTGGCTAAGAGTACTACTGATCGTGATATGACTGAGACTATTTTGTAACTAACACTGTCTCTAGGTAAACAGCTAAGTTGTCGGATATTAAATACCCCCACAACTAGATAGCATGAAAAGTAAAACATAGTATAATCTTGAAAATCATAACAATGCATACTTGTCTATGATTCATTCATAGAGGCATTCAATCAAACACTTGTAAGGCATCTACTTATACATGAATGGGGATAACATGCTATCATGTCATAATTTCACTATTTCATTCTCATGGATATTCTATCAAACACTTACAAGGCATAACTTTAGCATGTTTAGAAATTTAACACATTGTAATGACATAAGTTCAACACTAGGATCACCAGGAGACCCCAAATGCACAACTAACTCAATTAAGTATTTTATTCAAACACCTAAAAGGCATAATCTTGTACTTGGGAATGAAATACACGCTAATACATCATGGCTACAACAATCAATTTACAATTCAAAGATTCTTGATCGGGAAATTACCACCACACACATGTTACTTTATTTTCATGAAACTAGCAATTAAATCTTGAATTTGATCTCCCAACACCAATACATACATGAACACAATTGAATTCAAATATGTAAATCTTGAAATAACAAATCTTGTAATTAAAAGGGGTTCTTGAACACCAAGGGTGGAAGGAAACCCTTGGATGAACACCTAACATACCTTAATGGTCAATTTCGTGGAGAGGGGTGAATTCTTGAAGTTTGTTTCTTGAACTTGTTGAAGCTAGGGTTTGTTCTTGAGATTATTTTGTGAAAATACGAGGGATTTGTCTATTTGGATATTTATTCCCATGTTATTGAGTTGTGGGGTGGAGGGAAAAAGACCCATTTTCCCTTAAAAATGCAAAGCTTAACTGCAAAAATTTACCCGGGCTGGCCAGGGTACCACAAGCTCTAAAGTACTGCTCTGGGCGAGGCACCGCGGTCTCCATCGTGGGCTTCTCTTAGCACTGGTCTGGGCGAGGGACCGCGGGCTAATCACCCTGAGATGCTATTTTGGAGTTTAAGATACGCCCTTACGCTTGTCCAAAAATTCCAAAACTCACCCGAGATGTACTATTGACTCCCCCAATCTTGAATCAACTTAATCCAATCATGAATCAACTTAAAAACTAACTTTCAGAGGTCAGGAAGGTCATAAATAAATTCCTCAAAGTTTGAGGGCTTTAGAAAATACTAAGTTCCAACACTTAGCTAAAATTTTCTAAGTCTGGAACCCCTTATCAAGCTCTAAGCGACTGAGTCACACATAGGATTTTTGCGGGGTCTTACAATATTTCACTGAGTCTTGAATTAAAGCTCATTACAACTCAAAGGACCAACCTATTACACAAACACTACGACTCTATATGTAAAGGAACAGGTTTTTCTTCAAGCTAGTGAACGAATTTGTTGATTGATGCTTTTCTTATTCCTGCATGAGTGAAACTCTTTGAAACCGTCTCTTCTATTTAAGCCAACTCCTGATGGAGTCCTTCAGATGACGTACTCTTCTTTCTTCAATAGGACTCTCAGGTAGTTTCACTCCTCGTTGTAGTATATCTCCTTGTCTGGGTAGTATTCCTTTATTAACTCAATCTTCAAGTGTTATATTTATCTTCTTTCCAACTTCTTTTCTGCACGTGACAAATATTGAATTTGCTTGCTTATCAACTTCTGACTTCAACTATTATTTTACCATGATTTTATCATCAGCCTTGCTCAAATGTTCACCTGTGAGGACTAGCATGACTAACATATTTCATTCATAAGTCAATCATCAAAACTTCATTTCTCTAACAAATTTCCCCTTTTTGATGATGACAAACCAACACATGTTTCACAGCATCACAACATCACAGCTTTTCTCTTAAGTTCTTGACATACTCAATAAAGGATTAAACACAAGAAAAATAGAATGTAATAGGTTAGTTATTTGAGTTATAAATATTGCATAATCTAAATTCTTCCCCCTTTTGACATCATCGAAAAGCAATCACTAAGTTAAGTAAAATATGTTTAATAATCCATGGCCAGTGGGTATTTCATTAAAACAATCAAAAGATGGAGTAAATAACCATCATTCATTAGATAAAACAGGAGCAAAATACAAGAAATAATGAAGTTCAGTACATCCAAGAGCAAGCTACAATCAACTAGTACCAAAAAACTGATAAAGATAAACAGGTCAGCCACAAAAACAAAAAGTATTCCTAAGGTGCTAAGAAGTGAGATAATTTGAGTAAGAAGAAACAGAAGGAATGAGAACAGTCAATTTGTGCACGATTTTAGCATTAGAACATATTTCACTCTTAAGGGAAACTTGAAGGGAAGCAATCTTAGCATGAAGTTGCAGATTTTTAGTCTGCACAACTTCCAATTCAGCAGTATTAGCATTGAGAGCATTCCTTAAATGTTGTATAGGATTGTCAGCACTCCTCATTAAAATGTGTAGTTCCATATGGTTCACTGTCCCTATAACATCTTTGGTAGTCTGTAGAGACCACACTTGAATAGGTACCCTGAATTCCTCAAATATAGGGGTGAGTCAAAATTAATAAGGGAGAGCATGACCATTCATATCTTTGAGAAGAATCCTCTACATGTGCTTTAGAATAATCCTACGCAGATCAATTTGCACCTCTATATTAAGTAGCTCCATGAGAGGGAGATCAAGGAAATTGGATACAGTCCTTTTTTCCTTTCAAGGTGTGATCATCTTGTCAACAACATCAAAGTAGAGATGATGAAATGGATACCTTTCTCTCTTAAGGACCCTACGATGATTTACATACTGAGGATTACCAAACAACTTTCAAGAAATATCAAGGGTTGATGCAATGTTGTCAAGTGGAGGATAGATGACCTTGACATAGTGACCCCATCCCCCTATAGGAATGTTTAGAATTCTAGTAATATCAGCAGCATAAATATTAATTGTAACCCCTCTTATAGTGGCAGAAAACATCTCCCCAATCGCAAACCCATTTGTGTAAAATTCATAGATCTCAGCTTTTGCAAACTTTCTTTGTGAGTCACCTTGAAGAAACAAGTGTGACCACCCCTGGGCCTCTAGTTTTGTAAACAAAAATTCCATATCAGTACCCTCAAAACCACTAATAACATGTTCTCTAGTCAACTTATGCTTCTAAAGGTGCAAAAGATGCTCTGTATAAGAGTGAAGCTTTGTAGATGATTCATCAAGCCCAAAGTCAGGGTCTAACTCAATATGAGCATCAGGAAATGACTCAGATTCAGCAGAATCAGAGGGAACAGGTATGTCAACATGTTTGTTTGAACGTGTGGAGGCTCTTTGTGCAGTGGACTTGGAAGAGGATGAATTCTTTGAAGTAGGAGTAGATTTTGGCTTACTTAAAGGTATATAAAAGGGATAGGGTTTTGGAATAGTTCATTTTATAGTTTTTCCTTTGTGTACAGAATAGAGTAGCACATCTGGAGAAAAAGATGGAGGAGGGGGGAGGATAAAGAGGAGGAACAGGTGTAGTCACACGCTTCTTTTTACTAGCTTGAAGAGCTTAAGTAAGGGATGCTTTTTCCTGTTGTTTCTTTCATCGAGTGTAAGGAGTTCTAGGAGTGGGTACAACAGGATAAGGTTCAACAATATCATGGTCCTCAACAACAATAGTGGAGGAAGAAAGTTTTCATTTTGATTGAGATTTTGACTTTCTTGGAATCAAGTTAGCAATAGGAACATCATCAGGGTTGATGATTTGGAGAGGAATCAGAGCTGGTGGAGTGGGTTTAGAAGAGAATGAAGGATTCAAAGAAAATTAAGCAAAAGGGTTTTTGAGATTTTTGAAAGTGGCGAAATCAAATAGTTTAATTGGAATGGTAGGTGGAATGGGAGGTGTTGTGTTAGCAGTGGGATGAAGAATGATGGCTATAGAAGAAGAGGTAAAGGAATCAAAAGATGGATCTGATGATGAGGATGTCATGGTGAGGAAGAAATACTAAGTTGTTCTTGCTTGTGAGAAGATGAATAAATGAGGTAAGAGAAAAAGAGACCAGATATAAGAAAGGGAAAAGAAGTTGAAACGTAAAGGAGAGGGATTTTATAGGTAGCAAGATAATGATGAAGAGTTACAGTGGTGATGGAATTGTGGTGGTAGCTTTTTAAAAATGGTGGACTCTAGGGATTTGGCGATTTAGAAAAATTTAAAGAACCAAATGGGAAAACCATTTTTTCCTTAGTCAATTTAAGATAAGCTGATAATAATACCTGAACTCTTGAAAATGCTGAAAAAAATTGCTTCTAAGTGTTCCAACATCACTGTAAAAATTAAATAAATGAAGGTTAGATCACTTAATATTTTGGAACTAGGACACACTAAATGCGCAAGACTGGATTAATGAACCAAAATTCAAGAGTACATCAACTTTTCCAAGTCAATCATTGGGGGAGATTTATGCAATCTTAATCATCCTCAAGGCTAAACTATTCTTTTCAAAGTGTTCGCTGCTAAATGCCTTAGTGAATATATCAGCAATTTGTTCTTCAGTAAAATACAACATGATTCATATAAGACCTTTTTCAACATTATCTCTAAGAAAGTAATGTCTAAAAATATGTTTAGTTTTTTTATGCTGGACAGGATTTTTCGCAGCATTAATGGCACTTGTATTGTCACAAATAGGAACACATCCAACATCCACATCAAAGTCCATTAGTTGTTGTTTAATCCATAATAACTGAGCATAACAAGATCCAGCAGCAAAATACTCAGCCTCAGCAGTAGACAAAGCTACAGAATTTTGTTTCTTCGTGGACCAGGTAATTAAACATGATCAAAGGAAGTGTGTCATGCCTGTGGTGCTCTTCCTGTCCACCAAATATCCTGCATAGTCAACATCAGAATAACCCACCAAGTTAAAATTACCACATTTTGGATACCACAGGATAAGATCACTAGTTTCTCTAAGATATCTAAAGATTCTTTTCACATATTTCAAATGAGATTCTTTAGGGTATGCTTGAAACCTTGCATATAGTCCCACACTGAACACAATATTAGGTCTGCTTGTTGTAATATATTGTAATTATCCTATCATCCCTCTACATAGCTTTTTCTCTACACCATTACCTATTTTATCCATATCTAGTTTTGTGACAGTTGCTATTGGAGAGCTAATCTCTTTTGCCTCTTCCATGGAAAATCTTTTGAGAAGTTCCTTGACATACTTCAGTTAATGGATCATGGTTTCAGATGCTATTTTTATAATTTGTAGTCCTAAGAAATAATTTAGCTCCCCCATCATACTCATCTCAAATTCACAACTCATGAGTTTTGCAAAGTCATGTGTCATGTTCATGTTTGTGGAGCCAAAAATGATGTCATCAACATACACTTGCATAACCAACAGATCCTTTTCATTAGTTTTCAAGAAAAGAGTATTATAAATTTTACCTCTAGTATGATCATGCTCCAGAATAAATTTTTGCAATCTTTCATACCAAGCTCTAGGAGCTTGTTTCAGTCCTTACAAAGCCTTGTCAAGTCTGTACATATAATCAGGGAACTCCTTACTTTCAAAACATGGTGGTTGTTTTACATACACCTCTTCCTTCATAATTCCATTCAAAAAAGAACTCTTAATATCCATTTGATAGAGAATGAACTCCATATAAACTGCAAAAGCTAGAAGAACCCTTATTGCTTCAATTCTAGCAACAGGAGCAAAAATCTCATCAAAGTCTATGCCTTTATCTTGATTGTATCCTTGGACCATCAATCTTTCCTTATTCCTTGTAACTGTTGCATGTTCATCAACCTTGTTTCTATGCACCCACTTAGTTCCAATCACTGTTCTATCTTTTAGAAAAGGAACTAAGTGCCACACTTTACTTCTTTCAAACTAATTTAACTCTTCTTGTATGGCTATGATCCAATCAGCATCAAGGAGTACTTCAGTCACTTTCTTTGGCTCAATTTCTGACAAGAATTCCTTGAAAGCACACATTCTTCTCAACCCAGATCTTGTGGTAATCCCAGATGTGAGATCAATGAGTAAATTTCAATAGGATGTGATCCTTGATACTGGCATCCTTTTGGGACCAATCCTAGTGAACTACTAGGATTACGGTAATTGTTCTAAGATGGGGTAGTTGGTGATTCAGTTTCCCTTGTCAATGTGCCTCCAGAATCAGTTTCCCTAGTTGAGGTACCTCCATTTTGGTAACACCGGTGTATGGACCATGTTTAGTAACCTGCTCCTCAGAATCACTTTCTTCCTGCAAGTTAGTCTTAGCACAAGATTCATCAAAAACTACATGTACACTTTCTTCAACATAATTTTTTTTGTTGTTTAGAACCATATATGCCTTACTATGATGTGAATATCCTAAGAATATTCCCTCATCACTTTTAGCATCAAAGTTTCCCAATTGATCCTTTCCATTAGTATGAATGAAACATTTGCAACCAAAAGTTCTAAAATAGGTAATATTTGGTTTTCATCCTTTTAGTAATTCATAGGGATTCTTTTCTAGAATAGGTCTGATCATACATCTATTTATGATTTATACAGCAGTACTAATTACCTCAGCCCAAAGGTTTTTAGCAAGATTTCCTGCAAGCATTATTGTTCTAGCCATATCTTCCAAAGTCCTATTTTTCCTTTCTACTACTCCATTCTGTTGAGGTGTTCTGGGAGAAGAAAAATTGTGATCAATACCATTTGTAGAACAAAATTCCAAAAACTTGACATTTTCAAATTCTGTACCATGGCCAGATCTTATGGAAATTAGGGAAGTGCCTAGGTTCTTTTCAATTTTCTTAATGAAAATATAAAATATATCAAAAGCATCTTCTTTGGAAGCTAGAAAAAATGTCCAGGTAAACCTAGAATAATAGTCAATAATCATAAAAAGATACCTTTTTCAACCTCTACTTTGCAGTCTCATTGATCCACACAGATCCATATGGATCAGTTCAAGGCACTTACTTATACTGACATAGTTCTTTGACTTGAAATAAGATTTTACCAGCTTCCCCCTTACGCAAGCACTGCAAACCTGTTCTTCCTTGAATTTGGTTTTGGGCAAGCCCAGTTTCATATCCTTGGAAGAGAGTTTGTTTAATTATTTCAGACTTGCATATCCAAGTCTCCTGTACCAAAGGAGGGGATCATTTTCTATAGCACTTAAAAAGGTCAGCTTTGTTCCTGGCATTGTCATTATATCAGCTTCGTACACATTCATGTGTCTTCTTACAGTAAGTACAACCTCCTTGGTATCCATCCTTTTGACTTTGACTCCTGCAGAAGTAAAAACAACTTTGTTACCTTTATCACACAATTGTGATATGCTGAGTAGATTGTTCTTCAATCCCTCCACAAGGTAGACATCCTCCAATGCCCTTGATTCAGATATACCAATCTTTCCAACTCCTGTAATGATTCCCTTTTTGCTATCACCAAATAAAACTCCACCCCCACTTATTTTGGAGAGTGAAATGAATTTTTCTTTATCACCAGTCATGTGTCTTGAGCATGCACTATCCAGGTACCAATGATTTTTGCTCCCTTTCACTCTTACCTAAAAAAGTAAATTAGGGGTTAGATTTAGGAACCCAGACAAGCCTAGGCCCTTTTTTATGAGTAAAAGGATGAATCAGATTTTTTCTAGTCCATACAGGCAACAGGTTGCACAACCTATTTCTTTTCACAGGTTTTGTTTTCCTTATATTGGTTTGGCATGGTTTATTTGCTAGATTTATACTCCTAGACCTACTTTTAGTAGCAACAAGACATTTAGTAGTTGTATGACCTGAATTACCAAATATGTAGCACAAATCTTGAGTAATAGCAAAGCTTTTGTAAAAACCCAGTCCAGATTTTTCATTGTGACTTCTCTCACTTAATTTGTGAATAATTCGTGAAGAATTTATCCACCTATTTGCTCTTTCAAGATCAAGTTTTATTTTGATAATTTCTTGACTCAAATTATTCATTTTTTTAATCACTACACTCTTGTTTGTAATTGATTAACTCAAGCTCAACATTTTCTTGTTCCTTGCTTTTACCCTTTTTTTCTTTTTCAATAAGTGTCAGTTTTAGTACTTCAGTTTTGAGTGTGACATTTGCAGAATCAAGTTGTTCAACCTATTCCATAAGAGTGCTATTTTTCTTTTCAACAGTATTCTTACAAGCTTCTAAATCAATGAAGTCAAATTTGAGGCTTGCAAGGCTATTGAATAACTCATCCCTATTAGAAGTTAATTCTTGGAAATAATTAATTAGAGCACTCATTAAGGACATAAGTTTTGTTTTAGAAAATAAGTGCAGTTTTTCTTTAATTTCAAGAATTCTTACCTCAGAGGTACTATCTTCTTCTTCCAAGTCTGAATCTCCAATGGCCATGATTGCAGTCTTATCAATTTCTTCATCTTCTGACTCATCTGAATTAGATTTCTAAGTGGCTACCATAGCATACTTCTCCCTCCTTTTAGCCTTTTCTTTTAATTCTTTTTTGGCTCTTTCCTTCCTCCACTCTATTTCCCATACAGGACAGTTTCTAATCTAATGATTAGTCCTATCACACTTGTAGCATCCATCTGGATTGTCATTGGAACATTTCTTGCTATCTATTCCTCTTTTCTTTTCAAAAAACTTGCTAAATTTGGTAGTTACGAAGGAAACTTGATCTTCATCAAGTTCAATCCTTCATTATTGTCTGATGCCTTCAATGCCAAGGTTCTCTCAGTTGCTACTACTTTTTTCTTGATCCCATCAATTTGCATTTCATAGGAATTAAGATTACCTACAAGTTCATCTAATATCATTTAAGTGAGATCCTTTGCTTCCCTAATGGCAGTGACTTTAACATCCCATTTAGACTTAGGTAACACCCTTAATACCTTTTCAACTTGTTCCTCCCCAGGAATGTCTTTTCCAAAGGAGTTGTAATGCCCCGAATCTGGTACCCGAAATACTACACGGTGCTCATGACCCTGAAGGACCACAAGCTAACCCATAACTAATATATGTATATGTACACTGCATAACATACTATATATAATGTGGAAATAAAGGCTGAGAGGCCATAAGGTTCAAATATGATAAAAACATAACATCTGATGTGGTATGAAATACCCAAAATAGCTAAAATAACTGTCTAAACATAATAGTCCGAAAAGCCTCTAAAACATAATTGTTCTGATAAAGAGTTAGGGAGACATGTCCCCAACTAACTCCGATGACTGAAATAACTAAGTACTATAATAATGAAATAACAAATCATATCATCCTCGGAGGATGAGGACTCACTACTGACTGACTGTTGATATTTGTAATCAATGATGCTCTAGATTTCGTGTCTCTGAACCTATGGTATAAGACATCATAGCACAAATGCATCAGTACTTTGAATGTACTGGTATTCAAGTGAGGTAGGCTGAACGTATGGGTTTCATATGCATGAATAATACTGGCTAACTGACTAATATGAATGTGAGAATACATGCATGAATATATAGTAACTATATCTGAGGTCGTGATACATAAATTTACTGATAACTAACATGAATGGTAACTGAGTTCTGATGAGTGATATAACTGATAACATGAGTGACTATATCTGATAGTCCTGAATTTGATGGAACTAGTTGAGTTCCGTACTGTATCTGAGTTGATTGTGTTTGACAGTCCTTAATTCTTAAGAACTATTTAAGCTCTTTTACTAAGACTGATACTGAAACTGTGGGAAGTAATACCACACCACTGGAAAGGACAACATGTGAGTGACCCTCAATAGCAGGTTACTCTAATGAGAACGGTGGGAACCCTCAACTAGCAGGTTAAAACACCTCATCTACCCTTAACTAATAGGTATAATGTCTTAACCTACGCTAGCTACATAGTTTTGGAATGCAAGGATTGCTTCTAAGAATCATACCCTCAACTAGCAGGTGAGTTCCCATCCTTGGGTTCACTCAGTGCTGAATCCTACTCCCATCTGAAAAGACACTGAACATGATTAACTGATCTAAACATGGACTGAGTTACTGAATCTCGTTTACTTACAGAGTAGTATTGACACTAGACAACTAACTGAGTTTATAAGATTATTGAAATTTCCTGAGTTGTAAGACTGTCGAAAGTCTAAGAATCATGGCTTGACTGAGAGTATCATGAAAACATGACATGGATCTAGGCACACAGCTAAATGTCTATCGGGTACAAGTACCCCCAGGACTTGATAGAAGAAAACTGACAAAGCATGACTTTCTTGAATACATGACCAACCTCAACGATACATAATACAATAGTTAGGATTATTTAGTGAGGTACTTAATTGTCATAATCTTATACATGGACAAGGGAGCAAATAATCATGGCTTAATGACATACTTCTAATATAATGAACACTTTATCAAGAAAGCATAATGCATAATCAATTATAGGGGAGTCATATTGAACATGAGTAAATGGCATGCATATGTCATATTAACCACAATTTAGTCATTATTCATGATTTCTACTATACTAGGCATTTCATCAAACACCTTGCATGCACTATTTAGGGTAGAGGTATGATCATCAATTAAATACAATATGATTCCACCATTTAACTCTATTGCATGAATTTCAACACTATACTAACATGGTTTTATGAAAGTATGATAAAGATTCAATCTTCATAGTTATACAACCATAACAACATGTATATAATCAATTCACCACATAAATATCATGATATAACATTTAAAAGAGGATTCTTGGGCTACATGGATAAAAGAGATTCATGAATGAACACCATACATACCTTAGTAGAAAGTTCCTTGAAGATCTACGGTGAAATCTCTTGGACTTGGGTCTTCAAGTTGAAACCCTTGATCTTGTTCTTGAGAGAAATTAAGAAAAAAGAGTATAATTTGGTGTTTTGAGGGCTTAATTTCGTGTTTGAGACTTATATAGGGATGGAAATTGACGAAATTACCCTTGAGAGTATGGAGGTAAAATGCTGAAAAATTGGGCACAAAGGCTATAGCAAGGCGACGCTTTTCCCAGAGCCTTTTACAGCTGGGCGGCACCTTGCTATTGAGGGAGGGGGCTAAGGCTATAGGCTGGGTGGCACCCCCTTATAGCCTTTAGGTACTGGTTCAAAATCCAAACATGCCCTAAATGGATTCTGCAAAATTCCGAAACTTACCCGGAATGTACTATTGACTTGCCTTATCACAACACAACTTGAAAATTGGAAAACGGAGGTCGGGAAGGCCATCAACTAAATCCCAGAAGTTTGAAGGATTAAAATGAGAATAAGTGTTGAACACCTAGATAAAATATTCTAATTGTTGGACCTTCCAAAGATTTTTTAGGATCTCAAAAAGATTATTATCAATGTAAGATTTTGTGGGGTCTTACAATATCTCCCTTTTAGGAATATTTGTCCTCGAATGAGACTGACTGAGAGAGAAGAAAATACAACTGACGTGAATACTGAGCATGAACAACTAAAACATGATTTCATAACTAACATGACTAATAAGCTAAACATATCATACTGAATATGCAAATCTGATGCATGTATAACTGATTCATGAATGCATAACTGAGTGTTCTAATGAACTAAGTTTCTCATAATGAGAATGCATATCTGATGCATGATTATATAACTAAACTGATACATGAATGCATGACTGAATCTGCAATGGCACTTGATACCAAGTTTGGGATGAGAAATGAACATGAAACTGAGTAAGCTTAAGGAGAACTATTACCTTGAGCTTGATCTGAGTTGGCAGAGAAGAGGTGAGGATACTTGGTTCGTATATCTACTTCTGCTTCCTAAGTAGCTCCCTCAATGGACTAATTTTTCCAAAGAACTTTGACTAGAGGGACTTCTTTGTTCCTCAGTCTACGAGTCTGATAGTCTAGAATTTCAACTGGAATCTCCTCATAAGAGAGACTGTTTTGAACATCAATGCTCTAAATAGGGACTACCACTGATGGGTCACCTATGCACTTCTTGAGCAATGAGATATGGAAGACTGGATGAACTGAGGCTAGATCTAAAGGCAACTTAAGCTTATAAGCTGCTAGGCCAGGCCCTTTGACTGAGGCCTCACTAAATTCAAACCAACCGACTGGAGATCTCTATCTCCTACCGTAGAGAGATTTGAATAGAGCCATATAAATACTGGAATGATAATTGTTATTGTTGCAAATTCAATCAAAGGCAAGTGGTCAGTCCAACATCCCTTGAAATCAAGAGGACACGCCTTAAGCATTTGTTTTAGTATCTGAATGGTCCTTTATACTTGACCATCTGTCTAAGGATGAAAGGTTGTACTGAGATAAACTTGGGTACCAAGACCCTTCTAGAATGTTTTCTAGAAGTGAGAGGTGAACTTGGTACCTCTGTCTAAGATTATAGATAATGAAACACCATGCAATCTGACCAACTCCCTGATATAGAGTTTGGCATAATCCTCAGCTGAGTAAGAGGTATGAACTGGAAGGAAATGACCTGACTTGGTCATCCTGTCTACAGTTACCCAAATCGAATCATGCTGACGATGAGTTCAAGGCAAACCCTTCACGAAGTTCATGTTTACTTCTTCCCACTTCTAAGTAGGAATAATAAACTCCTGTATAGGACCACAAGGCTTTTGATGCTCTATCTTAACCTGCTGACATGTAGAGCACTTAGCCACAAACTCTACAATATCTCTCTTCATCCCACTCCACTAATATATTTCTCATAAGTCGCGGTACATCTTAGTGGCCCCTGGATGAATAGAGTAGCGTGCACCATGCGCTTCTACAAGAATTCACCACCTTAAGCTATCTACACCTGGAACATAGAGACAACCCTGACAACACAATACACCATCTCTCTCTTGGGAGAAAACCTCTAATTTCTGATCTTTGACTGACTCTTTCAACCTAACAAGGCTGGGATCTCTATCTTGCTTTTCTCTCACCTCAGAAACTAGTGACGATTCTGAACTACTCTGAACCCATACATCACCCTCTTCTGTATTGACTAAGGAAATGCCTAGTCTGGTAAGCTGATGGATTTCCTGAGCTAACTTCTTCTTACTATCCTCAACATTAGCAACACTACCCATAGATAGTCTACTGAGAGCGTTGGCCACTATATTGGCCTTGCCCAGATGATAAAGAATACTCATGTCATAATCTTTCAAGAGCTCTAACTACCTTCTCTGACAAAGATTGAAATCTTTCTAAGAAAATACATACTGAAGGCTCTTATGATATGTGAACATATCTATATAAATGCCGTATAGATAGTGCCTCCAAATATTCAAGGTGAATACTATGGCTGCGAACTCAAGATTGTGAGTAGGATAATTCTTTTCATGGGTTTTAAGTTGTCTGGAGGCATAGGCTATGACCTTACCATGCTACACGAGGACAAAACCCAACCCTACTCTGTATGCGTCACAATACACGACGAACCTATCTGAACTATCTGGAAGATCTAAGATTGGAGCTGAGGTAAGTTGAGTCTTTAACTCTTGAAAACTCTTTTTGTAAGGATCTGACCACTGAAACTTAAATTTCTTCTGAGCCAATCTGGACATAGGGTCTACAATAGACAAAAATCCCTCAACAAACCCCCTGTAATAGCCAGCCAAACCTAAAAAACTCTTGATTTCTGATGGAGAGACAGGTCTGGGCCAGTTTCTTACTGCTTCAGTGTTTTGAGGATCTACTCTAATGCCATCACCAAAAATGATATGACCAATGAATGTTACTAACCTTAGCCAAAAGTCGCACTTACTAAATTTGGCGAACAACTGATGATCTCTAAAAGTTTGAAGTACAATTCTGAGATGTCTGCATAATCACGCTCACTGCGGGAATAGACCAGAATGTCATCTATAAAGACTATAATAAATATGTCCATGTACTGCTTGAATACCCGGTTCATCAAGTCCATGAAAGATACTAGGGCATTGGTAAGACCAAAGGACATGACTAGGAACTCAAAGGGACCACACCAAGTATAGAAAGTTGTCTTTGAAATGTCATATTCTCTGACTCTGAGCTGATGATAACCGGATCTAAGGTCTATCTTGGAGAAATAGCTAACACCCTGAAGTTGGTCAAATAAGTCATCGATTCGGGGAAGTGGATACTTGTTCTTGACCATGACTTTATTGAGCTGACGGTAATCAATGCACATTTTGAGAGAACTGTCTTTCTTGTGCATGAATAAGACTGGTGCGCCCTACGGGGAAATACTGGGTCTGATGAATCCCTTATCTAAGATATCCTTCAAATTCTCTTTCAGTTCTTTGAGTTCTGTTGGTGCCATTCTGGATGGCGGAATAGATATAGGCTTAGTATCTGGAAGAAGATCAATTCTGAAGTTTATTTCCCTTTCGGGAGGAATTCCTGGAAGATCTTTGGGAAAGACATCTGAATATTCATTCACGACTGGGAATGAATCAAGACTGGGAATTTCAAAACTAGTGTCCTTCACTCAAACAAGATAATAGACATATCCTTTAGATATCATTTTCCTTGCTCGAAGGTAGGAAATAAGTTGACCTCTGAAACTGAGTACACTACCCTTCCACTCTAGGACGGGTTCATTCAAAAATTAGAACTGGACTATTTTTTTTCTGTAGTCGACTATGGCATAGCAGGAATGAAGCCAATCCATGCCAAAAATGACATCAAAATCAGTTATCTCTAATTTGACTAAGTTTGCTTAAGTGACCTTCTGAAATATCATAACCGGGCAGTTCCTGCATGCCTGTCAGGCTATAATGGTTTTACCCATTGGGGTAGATACTGAAATGGGCTCTGCTAGAATTTCAGAATTGATTCCAAAATCACCTGCTATATAGGGAGTAACAAAAGATAGAGAAGCACTTGGACCTAGCAAAACGTAAACATGCACATGAAAGATTTGTAACGTACCACTAACCACATCAGGAGAGTTTTCCTGATCTTGCTAGGACTGGAGAGTATAAAGATGATTTGGGCACTGCCCGCTAATAACACTGGAGGTGGCACCCTGCTGATTTAGGTAATCAAAATGAGCTGAGGAACGGTTCTATTGACTCTGCAGACCTGATTATAGACAATCTCTAACTCTGTGGCCTGGCTTACCACACCCACAACAGGTATCACTACCAGCTCTGTAAGTACCCTGGTGGTTTTTGCCATAAGTCTGACAAAGAGGATAGGTGTGAGCATTGATAACACTACCTTAAGACTTAGAGCCTGGTGCTCTATCTCTGTTGCCGTCTTTGAATTTCAGCACTGGAGCACTAGCTGATGAAAGATCGAGAATTGATGACTTAGGACAAAACTGAGAACGGTTTCCTCCTTCTGATTTAGGCTGAGCAAATTTGAAACTACCTGTTCTTGCTCTCTTATTATGCATCACCCTTATCTTAATATTTTGCTCCTCTATCTGCTGAGTATGATTCATAAGCCTGGCTATGTTCATATCACTGGTCAGTATTACAGACCACTCATTCACCACACTATCATTCACCCTAGAAACAAACTTACTCATCTTAGCCCTACAATCTACAACCACGTGAGGATCATATCTGACTAGTTGAGTAAACTTAAAGGAATACTCTTTCACCGTCATGTTGCCCTACCTAAACTTGATAAAATCTAACACCTTAGCTTCCCTCAGCTCTAGGAGAATGAATCTATCAAGGAAAGTAGAGGCAAACTCCTCTCACTCAACTGACCTAGTATCCACTACCCTCTCTAACTTCCATTGCTTGAACCAAGTATGAGCAATATCCTGCAACTGATATGCAGCTAGCTCGGCTCTCTCACTAGAAGTAATCCCCATAATGTTTGTAACCATCTGTACCTAGTCTAGGAATTCTTGAGGGTCCTCATTTGTCTTAGACCTGAAAAAGAATGGAGGGTTCATTCAGGTGAAGTCTCGAATCCTGGCTGCAGCTAAATTGGCCACTGGATTAGCTGAAACAATAGATGGTCGTTCATTCTGAGCAGCAACTGACAAATCAAGAGCAGTGAATACCGCTCTAAACTCCGCATGAGAAACATGTTCGTCCAAGGAATCTTCTTGGACAGGCTGTGTTCTTCTCTTGGGAGGTATGTTCTGAAATAAATAGAAGAAATGGATTAGACTGAGAGATTGACTTGAGATTATGCTCACTGGCACAACATGAATACTGAAAAAAGGGAAACTATTCTTAAAACATCTTATAGCATCCTGCACATAAATGTGGTGCGCAACACACCCATTTACAAGACTCTACTAGATGCAGCTTTCAGACTTCCTAGGACTTTATTGAACCTTAGGCTCTGATACAAAGTTTGTAATGCCTCAAATCTGGTACATAGAATACTACATAGTGCTCATGACCCTGAAGGATCACAAGCTAACCCATGACTGATATCTATACCTGTACACTGCATAACATACTATATATAATTCAGAAATAAAGGTTAAAAGTCCATAAGGTTCAAATCTGATAAAAACATAACATCTGGTGGGGTATGAAATACCCAAAACAACTAAAATAATAGTCTGAACATAATAGTCTGAAAAACCTCTAAAACATAACTATCTGGATAAGGAATTGATAGGACGTGTCCCCAACTAACTTCGATGACTGAAATAACTAAGTACTGTAATAATGAAATAACAAATCATATCATCCTCGGAGGATAAGGACTCACTGCTGACTGACTGTTGATATCTATAATCTATTAATGATTTGGAGCTCGTGTCTCTAAACCTATGGTATAAAATACCATAGTACAAATGCATCAGTACTTTGAATGTACTGGTATGAAAGTGAGGTAGGATGAATGAATGGGGTTCATATGCATGAATAATACTAGCTAACTGACTAATATGAATGTGAGAATACATGCATAAATTCATAGTAACTATATCTGAGGTCGTGATACATAAATTTACTAATAACTAACATGACTGGTAACTGAGTTTTGATGACTGATATAACTGATAATATGAGTGATTGTATTTGACAGTCCTAAATTTGATGGAACTAGTGCAATACCCAAAGAAATTTTTCATTGAAATTTTGTGCATAAACGTGTTGGGTTCTATCTTCTAGAATGAACTATAAATTTTTCGTGTGAAATGTCTTAGATTATGACCCACTATTGCGTAGATTATCAAATAAGCTTTCTAACAATATATGGATCATCCAAAATGGACACTCGAGTGACGAGTTATGAACATTCCAATCGAACAGTGAATAGTATGTGCAGGAAAAAAGTACTGAGGCCTGGCGTATTTTTGCTCCAACTTTAAATAATCATAAATCCTTGTACATCATGATATGGGTGATCTACTATATATCAACGAAAATCTCAGCGAGTCCTCTTTCTGATGAAATTGGTTTCATCCAATTTTTCTATCGGAGCAAAAAGTTATGGTCGATCTACTTTAGCCTATCAAAAGTAAATTTTTGGGTCAATTTCAAATGATCATAAATCCTCGTACATAATGATCTGGGTGAGATACTATATATCAACGGAAATATATGAGAATCCTCTTTCTAATGAAATTAGTTTCATCCAATTTGGATATCGGAGTAAAACGTTATGGTTGATCTACTTTAGACTATCAAAATAGTCCACGAAAGGATAGATTCGAGAATTATTTGACTTTTAGGGGCGTTTTGGTCATTTTCCCTCACCCAAAATCTTTACAAACCCTATATTAAAGCCTATTAGAAGCATTATATATTATATTTCATTAAATTCCCTCAAAAAGAAAACTCTAAGCTCCTACATCCAACTTCAAGAACCTCCAAAGTTCACCATTAATTCTAAAAGTTATTCAAGATTCCAAGTTCCTAGTTCAAGAACTCCAAGAACCATCATTCAAAGGCACGATTAATATCTCAAAAATGAGTATCGATCTAAAGTTCATCTTTCAAGGTATGTGGGGTTTTTCAACAAGAACTCTCTTTCATTCTTGTGCCCAAAAGTAATTTTCTTTACAAAGGCATGATTTTTATTTGATTTTTATGAATTTGAAGCATGAACCCACATCTTATGATGATTATTATGAAATCTTGATGTTTATAATTTTGAAAGATAAATTTACATGTGTGGTGATATAAAGCATGAATCTTGAACGATATTTATCATGATTTTGATATTTAGGTCGTGAATCCCCATTGGAAATTGTGTTTTTTTGAGAAAGTGTGTTATAAGCACGTTGATGTTGAATATTTGAGATATTTTAAATGATTTGACCTTTTGGTATTAATGGAGTTGTTTTGAACTCAAGTGTGAAAGAAATCCACAACATGGTTGATTTTGACAGATGGGAAGCATGATGGCTCCTGGTGTATATTTATATATTACTGAAATTATTTTGTTGTGGATTGTCTTTGAAATGATCTGAGATAAGTCCGGGAGAAATATTTAGCACCGAGTGGGAGGTATGAAGCGACCTTACTTCCCTAGAACTATGTGCTCCCGTAGGAGTGAGCCTAAGGCTGATTTATATAGTGATCACTAGTTTGTGTGGATTTGATATCGATAGTCCTACTCCGATGGCAAGGATAGAACAGCACTCCCCAACGTGTATTGTACATTGGACTCCATGTAGCTCACATGGTTTATGTTGGTTATAGGATCTCCCAGTGTGTGTGTGCTTCCTTGTGTCTATGGTGAATGGTGAAGTGATTTGAAAGTGGAATTGTGAAAGTTATTCTTTCGAAAGATTTAAATGATATTTACATTATGAGAATTGATATTCTTGATGAACTTAAAGTGATTGACAAATTATATGATGACTCACATGTGTTATTATACTTATTTCATCCTCTAATGATTATGATGATTTTCTTCAGGCTATGTGAGTCTTTCATACATCC
>NC_061115.1:4737975-4787333 GCF_002878395.1 Capsicum annuum | reverse complement strand
TGTTATTATACTTATTTCATCCTCTAATGATTATGATGATTTTCTTCAGGCTATGTGAGTCTTTCATACATCCTGCATATTTCCTATAAATATTTATGATGATGATGTTTATACAACTGCATACACCCCCATATACTCGGTAACTTTCCATGGTACTGACCCACATCTTCGAATGTGGGCTGTATTTTCTCGGAATATAGGTTCAGGTGATCTGTTCCAGGTTCGACAGTGATTCTTCGGGCACGTTGTTCTACATCCTCTGTTGTGATGAGTCCTCATGTTCCGAGGACGTGATGTCTGATATTGGTTTCATGGAATTATTTACATTTGATAACTGAGTATGAGTCTGTTGGAGCATGTATCAATGGCTCGCTAGTTTTATTGATTTTCTTAGAGGCTTGTCAGACTAGTATAGATGTTGGGAGTTGACTAATAAGTCGTATTTTGTTATCTTTTTGAAATTCTTTTATTCTTGGATGATGATTACTCTGTTGATATTTGAGGGTTATTTATGGAAACCCCGTTGATTTATGTTGAACTGAATGAAAATGGCTCAAAGGGTTAGCTTGGGGCTACTCATAGCCTCAAGCACCGTGTGACGCTCTGGGAACCCATTTTTGGGGCGTTACAACTAGCTGAGTTATGTATTATATCTGAGTTGACTGTCTCTGACAGTCCTGAATTCTTAAGAACTATATGAGTTCTTTTACTGAGCTAATATTGAGACTGTGGGAAGTAGTTATCTAACCGACATGCCCCGAATGATGCATTATAGCTGAATTGGGGTCCAATCTGTGCCCTGATTGGAATGGTGTCAATACCGCACCACTGATAAGAATAACAAGTGAGTAACCCTCAACTAGCAGGTTACTCTAATAAGAATGGTGTGAACCCTCTACTAGCAGGTTAAGACACCTCATCTACCCTCAACTAGTAGGTATGATGTCTCAACCTATGCTGACTATGTAGCTCTGGAATGCAGGGATTACTTCTAAGAATCATACCCTTAACTAGCAGGTGAGTTCCCATCCTTGGGTTCACTCGGTGCTGAATCCTACTCCAATTTGAAAAGACACTGAACATGATTAACTGATCTGAACATGGACTAAGCTACTAAATCCGTTTTACTGATGGAATATTACTAACACTTGACAACTGACTGAGTTTATGAGATTATTGAAATTTCCTTATCATAAGACTATCGGAAGTCTAAGAATCATGGATTGACTGAGAGTATCGTGAAAATATGACATGGCTCTAGGCACACTGCTAAATTTTTTTTGGGTACAAGTTACCCCAGGACTCGATAGAAGGAAACTGACAAAGCGTCACTTTCTTGAATACATGACCAACCTCAACAATTCATAATACAATAATTGGGATTTTTTCGTGAGGCACTTAATTTTCATAATCTTATACATGGACAAGGAGCAAATAATCATGGCTTAAGTACATACTTCTAATATCATGAACACTTTATCAAGCAAGCATAATGCATAATCAATTATAGGGGAGTCATATTAAACATGAGTAAATGGTATGCATTTGTCTTATAAACCACAATTTAGTCATTATTCATGATTTCTACTATACTAGGTATTTCATCAAACACCTTGCATGCACTATTTAGGGAATAGGTGTGATCATCAATTAAATATAATATGATTCCACCATTTAACTCTATTGCATGAATTTCAACTCTATACTAAAATGGTTTCATAAAAGCATGATAAAGATTCAATCTTCGTAGTTATACAACCATAACAACATGTATATAATCAATTCACCACATAAATATCATGATATAACATTTAAAAGAGGATTATTGGGCTACATGGATAAAAGAGATTCATGAATGAACACCATACATACCTTAGTACAAAATTCCTTGAAGATCTACGGTGAAATCTCTTGGACTTGGGTCTTCAAGTTGAAACCCTTTCTCTTCTTCTTGAGAGAAATTGAGAAAAAAGAGTATAATTAGGTGTTTTGAGGGCTTAATTACGTGTTTGAGACTTATATAGGGGTGGGAAATTGACAAAATTTCCCTTGAGAGCATGGAGGAGAAATACCAAAAAACTGGGCACAAAAGCTATAGCAAGGCAGTGCGTTTCCCAAAGCCTTTTGCAGTTTAGAGGCACCTTTCTATTAAGGAAGGGGGCCAAGGATATAGGATGGCGGCGCCCCTTATAGCCTTTAGCTACTGGTTCGAAATTCAAATGTGCCCTAAATAGATGACAAAAATTCAAAAACTCTCCCGAAATGTACTATTGACTTACCCTATCGCAACGCAACTTGAAAATTGAAAAATGGAGGTCGGGACGGTTGTCAACTAAATCCCCGAAGTTTGAAGGCTTAAAATGAGACTAAATGTTGAACACCTAGCTAAAATATTCTAATTATTGGACCTTCCAAAGAGCTTTTAGGAGCTAAAAGAGCTGATTATCAACATAAGATTTTACGGGTTCTTACAGGAGCTCAATTCATTTGTCAGGGTAGTAAACCTGGTCATCATTTCATGAAGTGACTCATTCTCCTTCATCTTGAAAGCTTCATATTCAGTAAAGAGAAGGGAAATTCTAAACTTCCTTTCTTGAGAGGTGCCCTCATGTGCATTGACCAGGGCATCCCAAATTTATTTTGCAGTGGTACAGTTTGATACTCTATTGTATTCATCTGGCCCTAATCCACAGACCAAGATGTTATTGGCCTTAGATTCTTTTGTAATGCTAGCAAGTCATTAGCGGTAAACTCACTTCTTACTTTCTTAACCTGTTCACCATCAACTAGCTTTATTGGGATAGTAGGACCATCAGTGATCCTATCCCACAATTCGTAATTTTCCCCTTGGATGAATATTTCCATCCTATCTTTCCACTAGATGAAGTGGGAACCATCAAAGAGTGGAGGTCTAGTAGTTGACTAACCTTCACTGTGTTTAGTAGGAGGTGTAGAATTCATCATAGTGATCGTTACTTAGGTGCTAACCTTATTTAAGAGAACCTCGCTCTGACACCACTTGTTAGAGTGCGTAACCTACTGATTTTATTGGTTTACTCTATTTGTTGCCTATCAGTGGAACAAGTATGCTAATGTGGTTCACTTATAAAGAGTAAATGAGGAGACATTATTTTTACATGGAAAACACCCGACTCAAGAAAAGTGTAAAAAACCACGACCTGTACCTCTACAGGATTTAACCCCAACTTCACTAAAACTCTTGATCCTCATAAAATTACAAGACTCTTGTAAACTAGGAATTAAACTCTAACTCCTATTTCTACAATAACACAAATCTTCCCAAGATACGTGTTCCCAAGTCTTCGAGTTCCCTAACTTGAAGACACAACTCCTAACTCAGTTTATATTTTACTGAGACTATAATTAAAGCTCATTACAACTCAAAGAACCAACCTATTACACAAAGACTATGACTCTCTAAGTAAAGGAATAGGTTCTTCTTCAAGCTAGTGAATGAATTTGCTGATTGATGCTTTTCTTATTTGTTCGGGAGTGATACTCTTTGAAATCATCTCTTTTACTTAAGCCAACTCCTGATGGAGTCCTTCAGATGATGTACTCTTCTTTCTTCAATAGGACTCTAAGGTAATTTTACTCCTTGTTGCAGTATATCTCCTTGTCTGGGTAGGATTCCTTTATTAACTCAATCTTTAAGTGTTGTGTTTATCTTCTTTCCAACTTATTTTTTGCACGTGACAAATGCTGAATTTTCTTGCTTATCAACTTCTGACTTCAACTACTATTTTACTATGATTTTATCATCAACCTTGCTTAAATGTTTACCTGTGAGGACCAGAATGACAAACATGTTTCATTCATAAGTCAATCATCAAAACTTTATTTCTCTAACACATGGCCAATATTACAATTTGAATGAACAATCTGGAATGAAATCCATAATCCTCTAACAACATCTAACATCAGTCTGCGAAATCTCTAATACATCACAAGCAACATATTGTCTAGAACTGGGATAAGGCCCCAGTCAGACCATAACACAAAATGAGATAGCAAAGTATAATGACTAGGTCTTTCGAAATAGAGAAGGCTCACCAACTGCAACTTTTGACACACATAAGTCTACTGCTGAATGGGACCCCGGGATTGTGCCTCAGATCCTGAAATATAGGGGGGTCAATACATATGCACTGGTATGCAGAGTAATCCAAAAAAAATACTAACATGCAAAGTAAGTGATAGAATTTCATGAAAATTATTTCATCATCAAACATTTGAAAATCCATGGGCAAAATAAATAGGTTTTTGAAATATTTCTGTAAATCTCAACTCAACATCTTTGTTTTCATTCTGAGCTAGGTGGTACACCATACAAGTCTATGACCTCACGGGCTATACGGAGTCTGCCCTTGACTCGGCGGTCAATCCCAACCCAAGTTTTCTGCAAGGGATGGAGTTTTTGATTCTGATACGCCACAAGGAACTAGGCCAGCGTTTAATCCCTCTTGGAGACATAATAACCCGTATCGACAAAACATGGTTTTAGGCAATAAGTTATCTGAACTCGTGACTTCTTTGGGTAACCACCTAATACCTCTTAACCCCATCTTTAACCTTTTCTAACCATGCATCTTTCTAAAATCAAATTCTGAAAATCTTAATGAAATGTGACTTACGTTCGGTTCTGAGTCTGTTATGGCATTATATGTTTTGGCATCGTCATACCAAGACTTGCAAGTCATATCTTCTAAGTCATAAAATGTCATGTACAATTATTTCATTCAAAACAATGTTGAGACCACCAAAACATTCAAATAGTACAAGAGGATTCATACTTTAAAACATATGTCAAGACATGCAAAGATTCTCTCTTTTCAACATTTCCACAAATGGTGGTCAATTTCTCAAAACAATTATGCAATTGTTTCCACTATCACATATATAACATTAACAAAACAAGAAATATCCCTCTCTTCAACTCCCAACCAATATCAAGGTCACAAATGATAGTAAAATCCTTGGTTCATGCTTTAAGACATGCAATTTTGTAACCCATAACTTGCAAATCAAGAAATAACACAATGAGAGAGAGAAAATTTATTATTCATCTTCTCAATGCATGTTTCAAAACTGAAAAATACATAGATACATATACACGAGAAAATCAAGAATCAACGGGAGGCCTCAAGACAAATACATTACATCATTGAAAGGAATTCATAATGCATATTCTTTAAATTAATCTCAAAACCTTTCATGAATATATGATTTCTAAACCATAAAAACTTAATAAAATAATTTCACCATGCCCATGTAGTTTAGGAAAACCCCACGTACCTTAGATTACTTAGTTTGAAGAGTAGGACTTAAATCTTGACTAGTTTCTTGGAAACCTTGAACTTAAAGATGGATTCTTGATCTATGGGAGGGGAGTTAGGGTTATTGTTCTTGATGGAATTGAGTAATTATGAGCATATAGTGCCCTAATAATGTTTTAATCAATTGATTACGCATCAAGGGATTATGAAAAAAGTCCAAACTGCCCCTTCAAAATTTAAAAGTTCAGTAGAATCCTGCTTTTGGATCTCACCGCGATGCAGTGAGGCTCTTATCGCTATACTAACCATGATGCGGTACAATCACGATAATCCACTAAAACTGACTATTGCTATCTTTCCCTTCACTGCGATGCGGTGAAGGTCCCATCTCTATTGTTATCGCGATATGGTGAAATCGCGGTGACCCTCTAGAAAAAAATAAATGCTGATTTGCTCCTCACCGCGATGCGGTGAAGGTCCTACCTCTATAGTCACCACGACGTGGTGAAATCACAGTGATCTTCTATTTTTGAATTTCAAATACGCCTCAAACCCCGTCCAAAAAATCCAAAAATTACCCGACATGTTATTCACACCCCTGAACATGAGTCAACTCAAAAATCTACGTCTCGGGGTTGGGAAGGTTGATTTAGAAATTATTGGAGTTTAGGAGCTTAAAATATAATTAAGTCCTTTAACACTAAAGAAATGTTAGGTTGCTAGCTCCTTAAGCATGCTACTAAGTGTGGTATCGAATTGAGAATACTTTAGGGTGTTACATTATCCCCCCCCCTTTGGGATTATTCATCTCTGAATGATGGCTCGAAACACAGACAACGACAACATCGAACATACAAGGAAAGGATAAAGAGAGTAGCAAAAGATTTGTACCTTCCATGTCATCGTCCCCGGTCTCAAAGAGGTTTTTGGGTATCTAGCTTGCATGTCATCTTCTGACTCCTAAGTAGCTTCCTCCTCTTTTTTATTCCTCCACAACACCTTAACCGAAGCTATGTCCTTACTCCTTAGCTTCCGAACTTTGTGATCCAAATTGGAAATGGGTTCTTCTTCATAAGACAAGGAGTCCTTCATATTGATCTCTTCTATAGGCAACACATGAGAGTGATTTCTAATAAACTTCTTCATCATGAACATATGAAATCTGGATGCATGAAAGCCAGACTCGCAGGAAAGTCTAAATCATAGGCAACCCCACTTATCCTCCTCATAATCTGATAAGGCCCTATATAACAAGGACTAAGCTTCCCTTTCTTCCCAAACCGAATGACTCCCTTTGTAGGGGAGACCTTTAGGAATACCCAATCATCAAATTCAAATTCTAACTCTCTCTTTCTAACATCAGCATAAGACTTCTGAAAACTCTGAGAGATCTTAAGTTGCTCCCTAATAATCTTCACCTTTTCCATCGCCTGATGAGCAAGGTCGGGCCCAAACAACTAGGTTTTACCCACTTTATACCATCCAATTGGTGACCTACATCTCCTTCCATAAAGTTCTTTAAAAGGGGCCATCTGGATACTGGAATAGTAGCTATTATTATACGCGAATTCTATCAATGACAAATGATCCACCCAACTTCCCTTAAAGTCAATCAAATATGCCCTCAACATATCTTCCAAGGTTTGAATGGTGCATTTAGCTTGCCCATCAGTATGAGGGTGGAAGGTGATACTCAGGGTCACTTGGGTACCTAATCCCTCTGGAAAGATCGCCAAAACTGAGAAGAGAACTGTGTACCTTGGTCGGATATAATAGATACAGGGGCACCATACAAACGGACTATTTCATGAATATACATCTTAGCATAATCAATTGCCGAATAGTTGGTCCACACTGGAAGGAAATAAGCGGACTTGGTCATCCTGTCTACAATCACCCAAATGGAGTCATATTGATTTCGGGACTTCAGGAGTCCCGTAATAAAGTCCATGTTAATCATCTCCCACTTCCACATAGGCAAAGGTATCTCTTAGGAAGTGCCACCTGGCCTCAAATGCTCTACTTTGACTTTTTAACAATTCAAACACTTGGAAGCAACATCACACTTCATATTGTTCCACCAATAAATAGCCCTAATAACATGATACATTTGGGTAGAACCTGGGTGAACAACATACCTCGAACTATGAGCCTCATCAAGGATTCTCTCTCACAATCCATCCATGTTCGGTAGACATAGTCTACCTTGATACCTCTAAACTACATCACCTCCAATATCAAACACCATCACCTTCTGTTGACCAACATCATTCTTAATCTGCAATAAGATGGGGTCTCTGGCCTATTTCTCCTTAACTTCTACACATAGGGAAGATTTAGCCTTCTCATGAACAACCACACCTCCATCCTCAAAATCCTGGAGTCGCACTGCCAAATTTGGAAGCCGGTGAATGTCTTTCACCATCTCCCTTTTTCCTTTCTCAGCATGAGAAAGGTTGCCCATTGACAACCTGCTAAGGGCATCAGCTACCAAATTTGCCTTGCCTGGATGATAATGCAAGCTCATATCATAATCCTTCAATAATTCTAACCACCGCCTCTGTCTGAGATTAAGTTCTTTCTGCAAGAAAACATATTACAAACATTTGCGATCAGTGAATATATCTACATACACCCCATAAAGATAATGCCGCCAGATCTTAAGTGCAAACACCACAGCCGCTAACTCTAAGTTATGGGTGGGATAATTCTTTTCATGCACCTTTAACTATCTATATGCATAAGCCACTACTTTACCAAATTACGTAGCACACACCTAAGTCCCACCCAGGATGCATCACAATACATAACAAAACATTTTGTGCCCTCAGGAAGAGTAAAAACTGGCGCAATAGTCAACTTATCTTTTAGTTTCTCAAAGTTGTTTTCATATGAGTCAGACTACACAAATTTTTCCTTTTTTTGGTTCAATTTGGTAAGTGGAGCACCTATGGAGGAAAGCTCTCTACAAAGCTTCTGTAATACCTTACCAAACCCAAGAAGCTCCGAATATCAATTGGAGTTGTGGGTTTGGGCCATTTTCTTACTGCCTCAATCTTTTGGGGATCATCCTTGATTTCTTCACTAGACATAATATGTCCCAAGAAATCAATAGCATCAAGCCAGAATTTACATTTAGAAAACTTCTAATATAATTCATGATCTTTTAGGGTCTGATGGAAGGCTCGGTGGTGGGAGCTCTTAGAGTAAACTAAGATGTCATCAATAAAAACTATAATAAACAAGTCTAGAAACTGATGGAACACCTTATTCATTATATCCATCAAAGCTGTCGGAGCGTTAGTCAGTCTGAAGGACTTAACTTAGAATTCATAATGGCCATATCGAGTTCGGAAAACTGTTATGGGAATGTTAGCCTCCCTAACCTTCAACTGATGATACCCCGAACGAAGGTCTATTGTAAAGAAACATTTAGCACCGTGGATTTGATCAAATAAATCATCAATTCCAGGAAGATGGTATTTGTTTTTTACTGTGACCTTATTTAACAAACGGTAATCTATAAACATACAGAAAGAGCCATCTTTCTTGCACACGAAGAGTACAGGTGCACCTCAGGGAGAAATAATAGGACGGATGAAGCCCTTATCAAGAAGATCTCTCAACTGTTCTTTCAACTCTTTCAATTCTGCAGGAGCCATTCTACATGGCGGAATAGAAATAGGTCGAGTATCCGGCAATAGATCGATGCCAAAATATATCTCCTTATCAGAGGGTTGCACTAGGACATCATCAGGAAAGAGTTCTAGGAATTTATTAACTACCGAAATAGACTGGAAGGAAGAATTTTCAGCACTGGAGTCTTTGACCCGAATAAGATGATACAAGCAACCCTTTGATATAAGCTTATGGGCTCTAAGATAAGATACGAATTTCACACTAGGTGCTAGAGAATACCTCTCCCACTCTATCAAAGGTACGTTCTGAAAGGATAAAGTAACATTTTGGATTCTACAGTCGAGTGTGTCATAACAAGAATGAAGTTTATCCATCCCCAATATAGCGTCAAAGTCGACCATATCAAGCTCTATAAGGTCTGCCACAGTATCACAAATACAAACAGACACCACACAATTTCTATACACATGGCCACAATAAAGTCACCAACACGAGTGGGAATAGAGAAAGGTTCAGGAATATTTTTAGGTTTAAAATAGAAACTAACGGCAACATAACCGGTCACATAAGACAAGGTAGACCCAGGATCAAGTAACACATACACATCACGAAAGAAAACCTATAACATACTTGTGACCATATTTGGTGAAGCCTCTGCATCCTGGAGAATGGATAGAGCATACAACTTCTTATGACCACCCCCGATGGCTGAAGAAGTACCCCCTAGGTGGCGGTGGAGCTGTAGGATTTATCTGAGATCCAGCACCACCAAGGTTTTCTCTTATAGAGGGACAATCTCTCTGAAAATGGCCTGACTGACCACAAGTATAGCCCACCAACCTACCAAACTGACACTTTCCTGGGTGATTATTCCTACAATTTCCATAGCGAGGGTGTGACCTAAAGGTTGAGTCATACTCCTCTAGGACTGAGTACCTTGAGCTCTAGGCCTATCTCCTAACTGGAATCGATGCTCACCCGAAGGCCTAGGTGTAGGTGCACTTGCCGAAGACTGATCATTGCTTCTAAATTTGTTCTTAGTCCACCTATTACCCCAATTATTGCCACCTTGGTGCTGACTGTTATTCTGGTCTATAGATTTGGCCCTCTTTGCCTTCCTATCTTTCTCTATGGCCTCAACTAGCCTTTTCTTGTACTCTTCAACCTGTTGCATATGAACAGACAACCTTGAGAAATCCATATCTCTATTCAGCATCGCTCTCTTGCATTCCAGCACCAGATCATTCGAGAGACCGAATGCAAACTTTCTCATTCGAGCTCTCATGTTACCCGCTAATTTTGGAGAATACCTAGACAGCTGGGTGAACTCCTTAACACTTATTTTTCCTTGCTTTAAATTCATAAATTCTTCAACCTTTGACTCCCTCAATTCCTGGGGAAAGAAACAATCCAGGAAATCTTCCACAAACTCAGCCCATATAGAAAGCTCAGCATCACTACCCCTTAAATCCTCCCATTCACTATATCACTGATTAGCCATATCATTTAGCTGATAGGTTGCCATCTCAACCCTTTCAACCTTATTTGCATGCATAACTCTAAAAAATTTCTCTAATTCATCAATGAACCCTTGAGGGCCCTCTTCAACCCTCGTGCCAGTAACATAGGTGGGTTCAGCCTCATAAATTAACCAACCTAGGCAACCTTAGATGAACCAAACATTGAACTCCCATCTTCAGACCGACGGGTCTGACAAGTCACCAGCTGAGCTATCATATGAATGGACTGTCTGAACTTAACATCCAAAACTTCTCTCTGAGGAGGATAGGAATGGTTAACACTATTCCGTAGAGCTCGAGGTGGACTAGTCAAAACTGGAGAAACTTCCAGGGTATGAACAAACTTTTGGGAACGATCTCTGTTATGGTTATGCATCCCATAGTGGGACGGATATCCTTAGCCTGAGCATTTTTTTTGTTGGTTCTATGGGGAAGCATGGTAACTTTCTGAAATACAAAAAATCACTAATTAAAGGACATTCAAACCTTATAAAAGAACTAAATCATGAAAGAAAGAGAGACATTCCTAAATGCCTTATTGCCTTCTATTTATTAGTGTGGCATGCTACACACCTATAGACAGGACTCTACCCGATGCAATTTTGCAGACAACCTGGGAACATGAACCATGCTCTAATACCAAGTTTGTCATAACCTAAGACGAGGCCCTAGCCACGACGATAATATTAAATCATGAAGGCATGAGTGCCCTTCACTATCTAGAAATCATGCACACATTCATATACTATAACGAAAAATGCAGAAATACACAACCATACGAAATCATGGCTAATATTATAATTTAAATGAACAATCTGGAATGAAATCTATAAACCTCTAACAACATCTAACATTAGTCTGGAAAATCTCTAGTACATCACAAACAACATCTTGTCTAGAATTGGTACAAGGCCCCCAGTCAGTCCATAACACAAAATAAGATAATAAAGTATAATGACTAAGCCTTCCAGAATAGAGAAGGCTCACCAACTGCAACTTCTGAAACATGTAAGTCTATTGCTAAACGAGACACCGGGACTGTGCCTCAGATCCTGCAATATAAGAAGGTCAATACATATGTACTGGTACATAGATGTAATGCCCCGAAAGTTTCCAACCTAAAATTTGTCCCTACAAGTATCAAGCATGGGTTTCTAGAGTGAATTATACTCAAAGACCTATGGAATTATTTAAATTTTAACTTTTCATTATGTAGGTGACTGAATAAACTTTCTGTTGATATAAGATTTATCCAAAACGGACACCCGGTGTGGGAGTTATGGCTATTTTATGTGCTAGTTGTAAAACATCGTCATTTAGGTGTTTAGCGCGTCGCGGAGGATCCCAAATTTGCATTCGTCAATTTCCGATGAGACTCCACTATCGTGACACGTCGAGGAGTGAGATAATTTCCCAATTGGCAATTTCTAGTGAGCCACCACGATTGTGACGCATCGCGGTGGCCCATAAAATCGGGCACCAATTATATTTTTACTCCTTCTTATTCAGGGAAAAAATGGTACTTCTCAAACCTCCTATCATCTCTAACACGGGGTTTAATACCAAGAACACCAAAGTAAGTTTAATTTCATCAAAATCTCTCAAGAAACTCCATTAGGGTTTTAGACTAAAAATCCTCATAGCTCAAGATTTAATCATGGATTTTAGAAGATAATTGGAGATTTGGAATCCTCCCATCGTAGGCTCCAAGAATCATCCATTTGCTTTCTGAAATAGAGGTACGTGGGGTTGTCCCAAATTTCATGGGCATGATTTTTGAAAAGAATTTACACAAGACCTTATTATCTATACGTATACATATGTTTTTACAGGTGGGGTTTTGTTTTAATATCAATAACATGTTTTGTGATATGGTTTTGAAAGAAATATTGAAATATCATGTGGTTGTTGGCTTGCATATATTTCAATTGTTGAATTGTGAACATGTGATCTAAATTTCGAAAAGGTGCGATGTATATGAATTGTGAATTATTTAAATCCCCCATGATAATGTTTTATACCCCACACTATACTTGTGTTAAACCATTGAGAGCATAAGTTTTTTCAATTGACATGATATTACTCATAAATGATAAAGTTTCTTTAAACTATTACATGTTGAGAACCATGGTGCATGTGTTTGATGTGTGTGAAAGTTTTATATATGTGTATGTTGTAAATGGCATGAAAAGTTGGAGAATTGATGTTCTATTGTGACTTGCAAATCAATGGCATGACAAGACCATATAAATGTATTCCATGACAGAGTTAGAGTTTGATTTAAGAGACTTAGATGGTTACCCGAAGAAAGTACGAGTTAAAAGACTCTATACTTGAAACCGTGATTTACCGACACGGGATTATGGTACCATGCTTTGTGATCTTATGTACCTTGATTCATGTCATCCCAAATTGGGACTATGGTTAGGTCCCCTTCTATATGATCTTGTGCACTACCATGACATGTTGACTTGATTAGGGATTTTGGCACCCTGCTGTGTGATCTTGTGTGTCCCCCTTATAGACACTCCAATCCTTGCGGCAAATTTGGATTGGGGGCTTGGACGCCGAGACAAGGGAGGATTCCACATAGTCCATGGAATTACAGATTATAGGGTGTACCATCTAGCTAAAAAGTAAGACAAAGAGTAAGTCATGGTTTAAAGAAATGTTTCAAAGTCCTTAAAATACCTATGTGATTTCTTTCTATATGATATGTTTATGAACTGTTTTAAATTGCTCTCATATATGTTGATTATAAATGATTATTTTGGATTAGCTCTGCATACCAGTACATCTATATTTACCCCCCCTTCCCCTCCAACCTCTTAGGTTCTGAGGTACAGTCTAGGGGTCAAGATAAGTAGTAGATAATTCAGACAGCAGAAGAGATTTTGCAGTGGTGAGCCTTTTATATTCCGGAAGGCCTAATGTCTTACAGGTATTCATCATTCTATAGTTTTGGTCTACTGGGGGCCTTGTCCCAGACTTAAGATAGTATTTTTTTGAGATTTAGAAGAGATTTCGCAGACTAAGTCAGATGTTATTTAGATCTTGTTGGATTTTTCCTCCAATGTTAAACTAATTTCAGAGTATGACCATGTTTCCATATTCGATTTATAATTCTGCATTTTCCTTTTATTATATGAATGTTGTGCATGATTACCAGATAGAGTGGGACATCCGAGCCTTCATGGTTCGGATGTCCGTAGGCCCTAGTTCGGTTCGTGATGGCAGAGCAATCCTAAAACAAAATACTAATATGTAAAGTAAGTGAGAGCATTTCATGAAAAGAATGTCATCATCAAACATTTGAAAATCCATGGGCAAAATAAATAGGCTTTTGAAACATTTTTGTAAATCTTAACTCAACATGTTTGTTTTAGTTCTGAGCTAGGTGGTACACCCAATAAGTCTATGACCCCACGGGCTATATAGATTCCTCGCTTGACTCAGCGTCCAAGCCAACAACCCAAGTTTGCTGCAAGGGTTAGAGTTTCTGATTCTGATATGCCATAGGGCACTAGGCCAATGTATAATCCCTCTTGGGGACATAATAACTTGTATCAGCAAAACAAAGTTTTAGGCAATGAGTTATCTGAACTCGTGCCTTATTCGGGTAACCACCTAACATCTCTTAAGCCTATTTTTAACTTTTTCTAAGCATGAATGTTTCTGAAATCAAATTCTGAAAATCTTAATAAAATCTGACTTATGTTTGGTTCTGAGTCTTTTATGGCATTATCTATTTTGGTATCGTCATACAAAGACTTTCGAGTCATATATTCTAAGCCATAAAATATCATGTACAATTCTTTCATTCAAAACAATGTTCAGACCACCAAAAGATTCAACCAGTACAAGAGGATTCATACTTCAAAACATATGTCAAGTCATGCAAAGATTCTCTCTTTTCAACATTTTCACAAATGGTGGTCAATTTATCAAAACAATCATGCAATCTTTCCATTATCACATATATAACATTTACAAAACAAATAATATCCCTCTCTTCGATTAACAACCAACATCAAGTTCATAAATGATAGTAAAACCCTTGGTTTGTGCTTTAAGACATGCAATTAAGTAACCCATAACTTGCAAATCAAAAAATAACACAATGAGAGAGGAAAAATTAACTATTCATGCTCTCAATTCATGTTTCAAAACTGAAAAATTACATAGATACATATACACGAGAAAATCAAGATTCAAGGGGAGGCCTCAAGACCAATACATTACATCATTGAAAAGGATTCATAATGCATATTCTTTAAATTGATCTCAAAATCCTTCATGAATTTATGATTTCTAAACCTTAAAAACTTAATAAAATAATTTCACCATCCCCATGTAGTTTAGAAAATCCCACATACCTTAGATTACTTAGTTTGAAGAGTAGGACTCGAATCTTGACTCATTTCTTGAAAACCTTGAACTTAAAGATGGATTCTTGATCTATGGGAGGGGATTTAGGGTTATTGTTCTTGATGGAATTGAGTAATTATGGGCATATAGTGCCCTAATAATGTTTTAATCAATTAATTACACGTCTAGGGATTATGGGAAAAGTCCAAACTGCCCCTTCAAAATTTAAAATTTCAGCAAAATCCTGCTTTTGAATCTCACCGCGATGTAGTGTGGCTCTCATCGTTATACTCAGTGTGATAAGCTGCAATCACGGTGAGCCACTGAAAATGACCATTTTTGTTTTTCCCTTCACCGCGATGCGGTAAGCTCCCATCGCTATTGTCACCGCAACGTGGTGAAATCACGGTGACCCTCTGGAAAAGGACAAATTTTGATTTGCTCTTCACCGCGACGCGGTAAAGGTCCCACACACCGCGACGCGGTGAAATCACAGTGATCTTCTATTTTTAAATTTCAAACATGCCTCAAACCTCATCCAAAAAAATCAAAAATTACCCGAGACATGTTATTTACACCCCTGAACATGAGTCATCTCAAAATTCTACATCTCGAGGTCGGGAAGGTCGATTTAGAAATTATTGGAGTTTAGAATCTTAATATATGATTAAGTCCTTTAACACTAAAGAAATTCTAGGTTGCTAGCTCCTTAACCATGTTACTAATTATGGTATTGAATCGAGAATACTTCGGGGTGTTACAATCCGCTCCTGTACAATAGCAAGCAAACCATACATGACATGTAAGTCGCACTAGGTAAGCTCAGTGCGACGTGCTTGACTGAAAAGACTTTGGCATGCATGGGGATCAATTTTGGCCTCCCTTGTGGAATACCACCTGTAACATCAACTCAACCACCCTTGCGGATTACCCTTTTATTACTTGGTGTTCCAATCTCTTATTGTAATTTGTACTTGGAGAAATTTCACAAGATGTCCGTTTCCATTAGGCCATTTACATACTTTACAAATTCTCTTTAATACCAAATTATTATAACAAATACTTTTATTCTGTAATTTTTTTATTTATTTGCATTTTTACATATTGACGTCAGTCACTGTGGCTCTCTTAATGAAAGTACCAATGTTATAAACCAAACGGGAGAGCCCAACCTAAAAGACTAGTCTAATAGGTGGGAAAACCCATTTGGCTTATAATACCTTTAGAATTTCTCTATTTTTCCAATGTGAGACAATTGGTTCATAACAATCGCCTCCACTTGAGAACCAACGACCTCGTTGGTCATGACTGAGCCCGGTTGGTCACGACTAGCACTCCTCTTAGGTCTAGGCCACCACTCCTAGCGTACAGGCCACCATTTCGAGTCATGGCTCCATGCGTGGATCGATCCTTGTTGGTCTTGGCTATGCCCAGTTGGTCACAACAAGCACCCATTCTTGGGTCCAGGATACCACTACTGGCACACAGGCTACCACTTTGAGTCACAACCCAATGCACGGCTCCCCGCACGTGGATCAATCCTCATTGGTCACGTCTATGCCCAGTTGGTCACGGCTGGTACCCCTCTTGGGTCCAGGTCACCACTCGTTGGTCACAGCTATGCCCAGTTGGTCACGGATGGCACCCCTCTTGGGTCTAGGCCACCACTACTGGCACACCGACCACGACTCTGAGTTACGGCCCAATGTGCGGGGCTCTCCACACATCCTCTTGGGTCCAGGCCACCACTACTGGCATACAGGCTACCACTCCAAGTCACGGCCCAATGCGCGGCTCCCCACACATGGATCAATCCTAGTTGGTCACAGCTGGCACCCCTCTTGGGTCCAGGTCACCACTCATTGGTCACAGCTATTCCCATTTAGTCACGGCTGGCACCCCTCTTGGGTCCAGGCCACCACTACTGGCACACAGGTCACCACTCCGAGTCACACCCAATGCGCGGGGCTCCCCACACGTGGATCGATCCTCGTTGGTCATGGCTGGCACCCCTCTTGGGTCTAGGCCACCACTACTGGCACACCGACCACGACTCTGAGTTACGGCCCAACGTGCGGGGCTCTCCACACGTCCTCTTGGTCCAGGCCACCACTACTGGCATACAGGCTACCACTCCAAGTCACGGCCCAATGCGCGGCTTCCCACACGTGGATCGATCCTAGTTGGTCACAGCTGGCACCCCTCTTGGGTCCAGGTCACCAACTACTGGCACACAGGTCACCACTCCGAGTCACGCCCAATGCGCGGGGCTCCCCACACGTGGATCGATCCTCGTTGGTCATGGCTGGCACCCCTGTTGGGTCCAGGTCACCCACTCCTAGCGCACAGGCTACCACTCCGAGTCATGGCCCAACACGTGGGACTCTCAATGAAAGCACCAATTTTATAAACCCAACGGGAGAGCCCAATCCAAAAGACTAGTCTAATAGGTGGGAGAACCCATTTGGCTTATAATCCCCTTAGCATTTCTCTATTTTTCCAATGTGGGACAATTGGTTCATAACAGTCACTTACAGAAAATTTTGCGTACGTCACTGATAGTAAAATAGGTTGCCAATTATGTGCTAGGCGAAGGAATCAATTTTATGACAAGGAATGTATGATTCAAACTATATGCATAACTAATTTAACTAACTTTAGAATTAATAAGATCGAATAATACATGTTTAATGTTAGGAATGTTTGTTAATTTCCTATGTTTAGTGATTGGTCACTAACCTATCTAATGAGTAACTACTATTAGGAATTTGGATGATCTTCTTACTTCTAACCAGTCCAAGTTTAATTTAAATAATGATATTTGACTGGGCACGGAATTAAAAAAAAAACTTTTGAAATATGTTGTCTAAGCAAGATATAGATATTTATGACTAATTATCATCTCATTAAGATAAGATAGAAAATAGGAAATTAAATTATTTCAAAATATAAAAATGTATTATGCTTTCTTGCTTTTTCTCTATTTTATTTCATGGTATCAAAGCCAACACTCCCATATCTCACGACCAAAATCGTTGGTTTAGTTGTTCATTAAATAAGGCCCACGTGTTGTGAATCCCTAGTGTTCTACTCGTGAAGCAGACTAAAAAGAAAATTATGTCACGTAAAATGGGATAAATGGTGTATTATGTTACTTCTAGGTCTAGCTTAATTATTCACTTGCCCAACTAATTACCAACAAGTGGAACTTATTTTTTAAAAAACAAGAAAATGTTTCGAGTTTAACTCTAAGAAATTAATAGCAAATCAGGGTATAAGCCAATATCTAACAACCAACATATTGTGACAACGTAATAAAGCGGATTTAAGATTTGAAGTTTACGGATTCTTTTTTTGTAATCTCAAATTAGTATTTTATATGTATACAAGAATAATTGGGTTCATATATAATTGAAATACAATAACAATTAACATGTCCAAATGTAATCCCACAAGTGTAGTCAAAATATTTGTTGAATTTGGTCTTGAGGTAAGGAATAATCAGTCACATTAAAAGCTGTGGTCAATACAGTTTTCGCTCGAAGCTATAACAGAGTTTGCGGGTTCAGTTGAACAAAGTAACTTTAGTTCAAATCTCGTAAATTTTTTTACAAAAAATCCATTTGATACTAGTAAATTTTCAATTTAAAACTCAATTATTTATAAGAACTAGATCTTAAACTCATAAGCTTCAAGTGTTGGCCTACATCTGTTTGATTTATGAAGAATTATATTATATGCAAAGAAATTATTTTGATACAAATAAAATTATATGAAGTGTTTAAACAAACTACTAAACATTAAAAAAAAAAAAAAAATTGACTCGTTCATATATTTTAGGTCCAGCTTCTCTAACGAACACATATTCTAAAAAAGAGAGATTTCTAAGTTTTATATCTTTGCAAAAGTCAAAATGCTGACATTTTATTTTGGATATAGTTAGCTTCGGTTTTGCAAACTAACATCTACCAACCAAGAAATTTTCAAATTTTTTAAATGAATTTAATCATATTTTTTATGACGACACCTCACTAGGCTGGCAAAATGGTTAAAGAAGAGGATAAACAACATAAATTACACTACTATAGGAGCTAATTACTTCTTTTTTCATTAGTTCTCATTATTACATAATATATCATTAAAATTGACACAGATATATTATATAGTCACGGATACATGCATCGTAAATATGTATCCCTTCAAATACCTGTAGATATATGTTAAGACGTTTCGAATACATGATCCAATATCAGATACATACATATACATACATATGTGTCCGCATGTATTTGGGGGGTTAGCATGCCCGCATATATTTCACGGGTAACAACATGAATCCGCGTGTATCTAGGGTTATTGTTAAGAAGTGGGATAGTAATTAATTTAAAATAGTGAAAAAATAAGTAAATATGATAAGAATATTCGGAGATTTATGTTATTTATAAACAAAAAAAAAAAGAGTAACCATTCAATTGGCAGGCCGATAACCAATTTTCTATGTTGTTCATTGACACGTGAGCATGACTTAGAATTTGTTATTAAAATAAAATATAAAGTAATACAATTCAAAATTGAACTTTCAATTCATTTATTAATTAAATGCAAATGATGTATTCTTTTACTACCTTATTTTTTCAGAAAAGGACTACTTAATTGATAAATGTTAGATAGTAGACGGCAGATCAACTAACTATCAAGTATGCCATGTTTAGTTTTCCTTCCTACTTTTTCACATGAAACATTGTTTTTTCCCACAAACAAACAAAAAAATAAAATGAATTAAAAAAACAAAAAGAAAATCAAGAATGTAGAGAACTCTTTGGAATATTTTTCTTCCCAACTAAAACCATACTCCTTACAATCCAATTTATATGTCACTTTTCCCCTTTTTAAGAGTCAATTAACTCATCTTTGAAGCTAAATTTAGCTAAATTAAATTTAGATATTCGAAAAATTGGATAAAGAATACCCGTGGCGGAGGCACTGCTGCACCTGCCAAGGTTTGAACCTGAGTTGCTGATGCGGAAATACACACTCTTGACCACTGGACTATGCTTCTCTAGCTTGTCAAGGGTGTGCAACAACATGTTTATAACCATAAATATCTATATTTAACTTATATACTCGAAAAAAAATTCGGACGAAGGGTGTTCATCCGCCCACCCTTCGTTGGTTGTGGCTCCGCCACTAAAGAGTACAATAAGTTGCTGCTTTTCTCAATTAATAGGGCAAATATATATATATATTAGTTAAAATATTGGTTAAATTAATGTAGTTTGAATATCGTGAAGCAAAAAGTGACATATTTTAGGTTGGAGGGAATAGCTACTTTTTTGGTGGTAGTTTAAAATAGGTAGTGTTCCAACTTGAAACCAAAAGAATTAATTGTGAAGAAAATTCCAATTTGAGTGATCTTTCAATGCTAACTACTTTGAGAAAATGTATTATAAAAGCAAGTCTCAAAGTTTATTTTTACACACTCATCCTTTTCAAAACACACACACACACATAGTGCCAATTTCACTTTGAAATCATTCAATTTTAGCCAAAAATTAAAATACAAATGGCACTAATAGAATTAGGCTACATTGAGATTTTCCTAGCTTTGTTTTGTTTTCTCTTGTTTTATTACTTTAGAGATAAAAATTATCCACTAAATTTGCCAATATTTGGTATGGTACCAGATTCACTTTACCACATACAACAAATTCATGAAAGGTGTACTATGACAATGAGGGCCTCAGGGGGGACATTTTTATTCAAAGGTCTATGGTTTGCAAATATGGACACATTAACTACTGTTGATCCAGCCAATATTCACTACATCATGAGTGCAAATTTCATGAATTTTCCTAAAGGTCCTAAATTCAAAGAGATATTTGATGTTTTAGGTAACGGTATTTTCAACGCGGACATGGATATGTGGAAGGTTCAGAGGAAGATGACGCGTGCTCTAATCACTCATCACGAGTTCTACAAGTTCTTAGTCAAGACTAGTCGCGGTAAGGTTGAGAAAGGGCTAATTCCAGTTCTTGATCATGTTTGCAACAAGGGTTGTGTAGTGGATTTGCAGGATTTGTTCCAAAGGTTCACTTTTGATACTACTTGTATATTAGTCACCGGATATGATCCTGGATGTGTATCGATAGATTTCCCTGATGTTCCCTTCTCGAAAGCAATGGATGATGCTGAAGAAGTCATTCTTTTTCGTCATGCACTGCCCGAAATTGTTTGGAAGTTGCAAAGGTGGCTTAGAATTGGAGAAGAAAAGAAGATGATTAGTGCTCGTGAGACATTGGACTATACTATAGACAAGTACATTTCCAAGAAGCGCAAAGATTTGAAGGAAGGAGGCGATTTGAAAGAAAGTGAAGAGGGATTTGATCTTTTGACATTTTACCTCAAGGAAGAAGAGAATTTGGGAGTTAAATGTGATGACAACTTCTTGAGGGACAATATATTGAATCTTATGATAGCAGGGCGCGACACGACTAGCTCTGCTCTCACATGGTTCATTTGGCTTGTGTCAACAAATCCACAAGTGGAAAAAAAGATTAGGGATGAAATCAAGTCTGTTATCCCTAATGAAGAAGCCAGAAAGTTTAGGCTTTTCAATGTCCAAGAATTGAACAAACTAGTGTACTTACATGGTGCATTGTGTGATTCACTAAGGCTATATCCACCTGTGCCATTCCAACACAAGGAGCCTCTTGAAAATGACACACTTCCAAGTGGTCATAAAGTTCATCCAAAGTTAAAGATTATGTTTCCGTTGTACGCGATGGGGAGAATGGAGTCGATTTGGGGGGAAGATTGTTTGGAATTTAAGCCAGAGAGATGGATTTCTGAACGAGGGACGATTAAACATGAGCCATCATACAAGTTCATGTCTTTTAATGCTGGACCAAGAACTTGTCTTGGTAAAGAAGTGGCTTTCACTCAAATGAAGGCTGTGGCTGCTGCTATTATTCACAATTATCATGTTGAACTTGTTAAAGGGCGCCCTGTTCAGCCAAATGCCTCTATTATTCTCTACATGAGACATGGTTTTAAAGTTAGGATAAATAGGAGGTCGAATTAATTATTAAAGATAGTATATTGTGGTCGGGCCCTTCTCCGGACTCTGCACATAATAGAAGCTTTAGTGCACCGGGCTGACTTTTTTTGATAATATGTTATGTATCAAGAATAAGTATGTTTTGTTTGTTCAATTTGCTACTATTAGCTTTTACCAAAAAAAAAATCATATAGGGATGTAAAATTTCTTTAGAGAATTTGTTCTGTATTGGTTTGGTATTTAATTTTACATGTCAGCTGTTCAATATACATGTGGATCTCCTATGATTATGATGTAGAATTTTATAATATATGATTAAGAAGTTAGTTGTTTAATATTCTGTTCAATACAGTGGCGCAGAGCTAGAATTTTCAATAATAGGGTTCAAAATTATAAAAAAGTAAACAGATGAAGAGGTTGAAGTGGATTCAGCTTCTACTATATATTGGTAAAAACCAATTTGAACCGTATAAAAATGGTGTAATTTTCCTTCGAAGGGAATTCAGATGAATCCATGGGCCTTTGCTAGTTCCGCCCCTAGTTCAATATACGAGTTTCCTTTGATCCTTCCATAAATCCAAGTCGAAATTGAAAATTCCATGTCTAAAACATCAAAATCTTCTCAAATCCAGGACCTTTCGATATGAAACTTAAAAAATTGGGATACTTCAGATGTATTTTTCACCATTAACTTTTATATAAATCAAGATGGAATTCTCTAATTGAATCATTACAAATGTAATTGCTGCTCCACCATGATAGGCAACAAAAAAGAGTAAAAAATTGGTTCTTGATATTCCAACTCCACCACATGGCTATGCAAAATTTCAACTCCCATTAATTGAAACCCTTTATATGAATAGAGTATATGGTGTTCTATAAACTTGCCCTTTAACTTGGCCTTAGCTATCTAACTTTGGGTGTTCGCAAATAGACACTTAAACTTGTATAAAATTGAACAAGTAAACACAGTGGTGTCCTATGTGGCAATTAGTGTGAGACGGCACAGAAGACATGTGTGTCTACGTATTCAACTTTATACAAGTTTAAGTGCATACTGTTGTTTTTCGGGTACTCAAAATATGTATTTTCGCAACACTACTTCAACACAAGTTCAAGAATAAATTAAGAACACTTATGAAGTTGTCCAATACCTTCAACACAAGATCAAAATGATCTTTCAAAGAAATATGTTTTCAGTTTCTTAAAGAAAAATAGATGAAGCAGAAAAAAGCCAAGTCCTCCGAATTCACGGAGAGTCTTTAAAAAAATAATTTTCCTCAAGTACCCGAGGTTGCGGAATTTTCCTCCCAGGATAAAATGGCTTCACAACTAGAATGTAGCGGTACCTCAAACTTTCTGGTTTTCTTCGAACTCACTCAACGGGAGATGATCACACAGAGTTTTTAGAAGCAACCGAATATTTTTCTTATGCAGAAATTTTTTATACTAAACCTGTGAAAAAAATACAGGTTTATATAGTCATAAAGTGTCCCTTCCTAAAGGTTACAATGGTTCATCAGAAAAGGTGTATCCTTTGGAAGAGTCATGTCTATTCACTCGAAACATTGTGTCTTTTTTCTGAACAAACACAACTATCGAATAGCCACTCCTTTTTCAAAATAATGTGTCTTTTCCTCAAAGAGTTGGGTTCCTCCATTTTCCAATCACACCAATTGAACCCAAAAATCCCCCACATGAATGGAGAATGACTATTCTTTATAAAACTTTACAGACAAGTATGTGATCATCAAGCAAAGACTGATTGCATCTGGATAAGTGGGTTTCCCTTTGAACTTTCCGTAGTGAACATGCATCGGATGCACTCGGTCAATCGGTAGATTTGATATCTTTGAACTATCGATCTTTAATGTACACCTAGACAACACATGTCACACAACCGGCCTTTTTATCATTTATGGTTCTCACCATTTTATTCGTTTCAGCCATGAACATGTCCCGGTCTCATGAGAGCGAAGAGAATAGGCCTTTACTAACATTCTCCTTGAAGCAGCTTTGACTTCACCCTCATATAGGTGATTTCTAAACGCTCAATCCTGTAGATTAAACTATTTGGTCAAATCTTCCAAATTTAGATAATTATTAAAAAATTTCACACCATAAGTCTTATCCTTGTTTACTAAACATTGTCTACGTCATGAGAATGGGTTGGGTATATTGACAATGTTGAACCTATCAGATATAACTTTATTTGATCTCCTTGAACCTAGCTCTTGAGATCTCCAGTCTGCTAGGTAGAGTTACCTCCACGCTGACTTGTCTTAGGCCGTAAACCCATTCCCTTGGATGTCCTCTCAACTCCTTCTCTAGATAGGCCTTTTGTAAGTGGATCGACATATTATCCTTTGACTTCACATAGTCAACAGTGATAATTCCACTAGAGAAAAGTTCTCTAACGGTATTATGTCTCTGTATTATATGACAAGATTTATTGTTGTACATCATGCTCTCTGCCCTACCTATTGCCTCTTAGCATCACAGTGTATACATACTGGTGCCACTAGTTTGGGCCAATAAGGAATATTTTCCAAGAAATTCTGGAGTCATTCTGCTTCTTCATCAGCTTTATCTAATGCGATAAACTCAGATTCCATTATAGAGCTTACAATACATGTCTGTTTGGATGATTTTCAAGAGATTGCTCCTCCACCGATAGTAAATACATATCCACTCGTGAATTTTAATTCACTCAATCCGATGATCTAATTTGCATCACTATATTTTTCAAGTACCGCGAGATATTTATTATAATGAAAGCATAGTCTTGAGTGTATTTAAGATACCCCAAAACTCTTTTCATTTTCATTCAATGAGTTTTATTAGGATTACTCATGTACCGACTCAACTTACTAATAGTACATGCTATGTCTGATCGTGTACAATTCATGATATACATTAAACACCCAACACTATTGCGTACTCCAACTGTGAGTCGCTTTAAGCTTCATTCTTTTAAAGTGCAAAGCTCACATCCAATGGAGTCTTGGCAATACGAAATTTCAAATACTCGAATTTTTCAAGTACCTTTTTAGTGTAATGAGACTGTGACAATGCCAACCCTTAGGGAGTTCTATGGATTCTTATTCCTAAGATCACATCCGCAACTCCAAGGTCTTTCATATCAAACTTGCTCTCGAGCAGTCGTTTCGTAGAATTCATGTCAGAAATGTTTTTACTGATGATCAACATGTCATCAACATACAAACAAATAATGACTTGGTGATTTGGAGTGTCTTTGATGTAAACACATTTATCACATTCATTTATCTTGAATCCATTTTCCAACATGGTTTGGTCAAACTTTGCATGCCATTATTTAGGTGCTTGTTTTAGTCCATAAAGTGACTTAACAAGTTTACACACCTTATTTTCTTTTTCTGGAACCACAAAACCCTCAGGCTGCTCTATGTAAATTTCTTCCTCCAATTCTCCATTTAGGAATGTTGTTTTCACATCTATTTGATGGATTTCTAGATCATATACCGCCACCAATGCAATTAACATCCGAATTGATGTTATCCTCATTACAGACGAGTATGTATCAAAGTAATCAAGGTCTTGTTTTTGTTTAAATCCTCTTACAACAAGTCTTGCCTTGTATTTGTCTTATTTTATTTTTCTTTTGAAGATCCATTTAGAACCTAAAGGTTTATTTCCTGGAGAAAGATCAGCCAACTCCCACATATGGTTGCTTAAGATTGAATCAATGTCACTATTGACTGCCTCTTTCCAAAAGGATGAGTCTGATGATAACATCACTTCCTTAAACGTTTAAGGCTCATTTTCTAAGAGAAATATTACAAAATCCGATCCAAATGAAGTTGACTTTCTTTGACGTGTGCTATGTCTTGGATTCTCATCATTATGTACATCCTCACTTGGTTCATCTTGAGGTCATTTAGACCCCCTACTAGACTATTCATGTCTAGTTTTATCCTGATAAATGTGTTCAAAGAATTCAACATTATCTGATTTAACTATCGTATTTTCATTGATATCCAGATGTTCAAATTTATGAACTAAAAATCGACATGCTTTACTACTTTTAGTATATCCTATGGACACACCACCGTCTTAGATCCTATCCTTACTCTTTTAGGCATAGGAACTTGGACGTTTGCTGGACACCCCCACACTTTGAAATATATTTCTAATTGGGTTTTCTTCTTTTCTATTTTTCATATGGAATTGATTGTGTCTTACTATGGGACACTCTATTGAGTATTCGGTTAGCTGTAAGGATAGCTTTCTCCCACAAATTTTACGGTAAACCTAAACTTATTAGCAAGGAATTCATCATTTATTTCAAGGTTCGATTTTTCCTTTTCACAATATCATTAGACTGAGGTGAATACGGGGTCGTAGTTTGATGGACAATTCCATTCTCTATACATATTTTTGCAAAGGGAGATTCATATTTCCCTCCCCTATCACTTCTTATTGTTTTGATTTTTTTCTCTAACTGATTTTCAACTTTTATTTTATATTTTCTAAACGCATATATTATTTTATCATCATTGTTTAGCAAATACATATAGCAATATCTAGTGCAATAGTCACTAAAAGTTATAAAATACTTTTTTCCACCACGAGATGGTGTTGACTTCATATCATAAATGTCTGTGTGGATTAAGTCTAAGAGATTTGAATTCCTTTCAATGGACTTATATGGATGGTTAACATATTTTAATTCCACACACATTCAACATCTTGATTTATTGCACTCAAAGTTGGCAAAAATTTTAAGTTAATCAGTTTTTGCAAGGTTTTGTAGTTGACATGTCCTAAATGACTATGTCACAAATCATTTGACTCTAGCAAGTAACAAGAAGCCTCAACTTTCTTCATTTCAACAACCATTACATAAAGTTTGAAAAGGCCCTCATTCAGGTAGTCATTTCCTTCATATGTTTCATTCTTGCTTATTACAACTTTCTCCAAAACAAACATACACTTAAACTCATTTTTAATGAGAAGTGTTGTCGACACTAAGTTTTTCCTAATAGTTGAAATATGGAGAACATTGTTGAGAGTCAACACCTTGTCGAAAGTCACTTTTGGGAATATCTTCCCACTTTCTTCAACCTTGGTTGTTGTATTATTCCCATGAAGATCACTTCTTTGGGACCAACGGAATCATAAGTAGCAAAAGCTTCTTTGTTCGCTCAAACATGTCTAGTGGCTCCTAAATTAAACCACCATTCATTTGGATATCCAACTAGATTTCTTTCAGTGATCATATCACATAGATTTTCAATATTTCGAGTTGTTTCCAACATGTTTATCTAATCTATTTTCTCATCATCTTCTTATTATTTGGAGCATCATCCTTAACAGGATTTGTAACCATCATTGATGATTTTTTCATTCAACTCATTATCCTCGTCTATCATGGAATGACTCATAAGATCTTTCAAATCTGGCAATTAATTTTCAATCATTATTATTATTATTTTAAGAATATGTGGATCTATACTTGTGAACATTTGCATTGCAAGTTTGGCCAGTCAAAATGACATCATTTGCTGTCATTCTTTGAAGTTCACACCAAAATATTTATCTATTTCTCTGTGGTTTTCATTGCTAGAGCAATACCTAAACGACTTAATGACGCAATATTGGTAGTCATTGGGACAACACTATTCACAACCAAATCAATTTATTGTTCAGTTTCATTCGTCATTTTCTTGTCAATCTTTGACATACTCTTTAGTATTCAGAATACTAACAATAAAGAATTTAATCTTTAGCCAACATGCTTCCAGTCAGTGATGATGTTTTTATATCTTCAAATCATCAACCGAATGAACTATGAAACATGACGAAGTTTTTATGACTTCAAATCATAATCAACTTCAAATAGAGTGAAATTTCACAGATTTTAAACTCCAGAAATCAATACAGAGATCTTAACGAAATGGTGAAGTTTTTATATTCTTTGAACCAAATTCTCATTCTGATTTCTCGATAAAGTTTTTATATTCTTCTAATCGAGGAAGTAGAAATCAAAAGATTTTAGTCTCCACAAAATCATACCCAATACAGATTAACCAAATACTTGATTTATAAATGGCAATAATTTTTTCTTCTTTCACCAAACAAGCACAAAAATAAATATTTTTATACTTTCCTTAATGTTGTTTTTCTTAATTTTGATAAAATCTGTATTTTTCAACAATAACTTCAAACACATGTTTAAATTAACATATGAACAATCAAATAAAGTTTAACTCTGTATTTACAACTTTGACCTTTTAACAATAAGTTCAACCCCACTTATGAACATCAACAAAATGAAGTTCAAACTATTTTTTGGAAAATAGCAAAACCAAATGTTAAGAACTTCAACACAAGTTCAATCAACTTATGAACTATCAAAATGAAGTTTCAAGAATTCAAACTCAAGTTCAAAAAGTTGAAGAATTATCAATATGAAGTTCAACTATTTACTGAAAAAATAGTAAACGAAATAATATAGATTAGTAAATTATTTCCTTAAGATTGTTGTTTAGTATGTATTCGGGTACAAGAATCTATATATAAGCAAGAAGAACTACAACACTAGTTCAAGTTCAAGACAAGAACACTTATGAAGTTCCTTAATACCTTCAACACTAGATTATGAATAATCTATCTAAGAAGTGTGTTAATGTTCAGAAAAGAGATGAAATGGAATTTAAGGTCAAGTCCCCGGACTTCACGGAGTGTTCTTAAGGAATAATTTCCCTAACTGTGCCCGAGGTTATGGAATCTTCCTCCCAGGATAAAATAGCCTTCAATCCAAACAATAGTGGTACCTTAAATTGTTGGATTCAACGAACTCACTCAACGATTTGATTGATCATACAGAATGTTTTTGAAGAAAAGAAAGAGTTGTTCATTTCAGAAAAATTCGTCATGCCAAACCTGTGGAAAAAATGCAGGTTTATATAGCCTTAAAGTGTCCCTTCCTAAAGGTGGAAATGGTTCATCAGAAAAGGTGTATCCTTTGGAAGAGTCATATCTATTCATCGAAATATTGTGTCTTTTTTCTGAACAGACACAACTATCGAACAGTCACTCCTTTTCCAAAACAATGTGTCTTTTCCTCAAAGGGTTGTGTTCCTCTATTTTTCATTAACACCAATTGAACCCAACACATACTTGCACACAGCCAAAGTTGAAGGGTATAAATATCAGCTGAAGCCAAGTTAAAGCGAATATCTATGGATTTTGGCTTTGTTTTTATATTACTAGTTTCAAGTCTAGTTTTGTTAAATAAGAACATTGATCTTGATAATCCAATTCCACAATGGCTATACACATATCAACTCCCATTAATTTGAAACCCTTCATATATACTTATATAAATAGAATATATAGTTATCCCATTAACCATATTAAGAAGAGCCTCAAAGAGAAAATAAACACTATGCTAAAAATGGCTTTCACTTCCTTATTAGCTTCAAAAGGATACCTTGAAAGCAATCTTTTTCTTTCTTGTATTCTTCTCTTTATCAGACAAGAAAAATGGCCTGCCTAGAAATTACCTGATTTTTGGATATTTCCTAGCCTTCTTCTTCATCTATATAGAATTCATGAAAGAAGTACAGAGGTTCTTTCAAGAACTGGTGGTACTTTCATGTTGAAAGGCCTTTGGTTTACTAACATGGACATTCTTGGCACAGTGGATCCTAAAAATGTGCATTATATTATGAGTGCAAATTTCGCGAATTACCCAAAAGGGGAAGAACTCAAGAAGACTTTCGATGTTTTAGGCGATGGGATATTTAATTCGGATATGGATTTGTGGAAGGATCAAAGGAAACTCGCGAAAGAAATGATTGTTCATTAGAGATTTCACCAGTATGGGGTGAAAACCAACATTGACAAGGTCAAAAATGGCCTGATTCCGGTTGTTAAATTCGCAGTTAAAGGAGGCATAGTTCTTGATTTGCAAGATGTTTTCAAGAGGTTCACATTTGATACTACATGTATAGTACTCACAGGTTTTGAACCTGGCTGCCTATATCTTGAACTCGCAGATGTTCCCTTAAAGACGTGTGTTTCATACACCATTTATTGCACAAATGTTTTTGGAAGTTGCAACAATGGCTTGGAATTGGGCCTGAAAAGAAACTAAGCAAAGAAAGGGAAGTCCTTGATCAAGTTATAGGCAAGTATATATCGATGAAACGTGATGAATTGAGAAATACAATGAATTCTAAGGAATATGGAGAGGGTTATGATTTGTTAACATCATACATAGTCAATGATGGAGAAACAATTTGATTACAAGTTCTTGAGGGATACTATACGAAACTTCATGTTCGCGGGGTGTGACACAGTTTCCTCGGGCCTTACTTGGTTCGTCTGTCTAGTTATCACGCATCTGGAGATTGAGAAGAAAATAAGGGAAGAACTTAAGGCAATTGTCTCATTGGGAGAAGGCAAAAAATGGAGGCTTTTTAATGCGAATGAAGTGAAAAATGCAATATATTTACATGCTGCATTGTGTGAATCGCTAAGGCTTTATCCCCCCGTTGCAATCCAACGCAAGACTTCACTAGAACACGATATTCTCCCAAGTGGACATCGTGTTCATCTGAATACAAGATTGGTGATTCCATTATATGCAATGGGGAGAATGGAATCCATATGGGGACGCAACGCCTCAGAATTCAAGCCTGACAGAATTTGATGGTTGTGTAGAGGAATTGAGAAAGAGGAAATTTTGGGGTAACGAACTTTATTCCTTTATTCAATCTAGAAAGGAATATTTATATACACAAACTTCTAGTAACTACCTTCATTGTTGCACCACTAACTTATTCATTGACAGCTGCTGTACATGACAGCTAGCTAACAATTTCCACTACTAACAAACTTCAACTACCACTAACAACCACAACTAACTTCAGCTAAGCATCTATCTAATTGACTTTGATACTCCCCCTCAAGCTGGAGGGTCCAAAATATTGAACACTCCAAGAATGTCAAGTAAATGCATATGTTGAGAAGTAGTCAGGGCCTTAGTCAGCAAGTCATCTTGTTGTTCCTTCATATTCACATAGACAGCCTTAACCATTAATTTTTTAATCTTATCTCTGATAAAATGATAATCAATTTTGATGTGGTTTGTTCTTTCACGGAATATGGGATTCTCTGCAATCTGAATGGAAGATTTTCTATTATTGAAGACTACAATAGGTTTGTCAATGTGAACATTCAAATCCTGAAATAATCCTATAACGCCCCGATTTGCTGAACCGAAACACTACACGGTGCTCATGAACCCGAGGGACGACAAGCTAACCCATGACTGATATTTGTACCTGTATACTGCAAATCATGACATAATAATGCAGAATACATAAAACTGTAAGGCCATAAGGTTCAACTGAATAAAACCATAATTGAAAATCATAACGTCCATGTGGGTGAAAATACCCAAAACAACTCAATCTGAAAGCTAAGTCTGAACGTAAATTTGAATATAAATCTAAAAGCCTCTAAACTATCTGAATAAGGAGTTGAAGGAACATGTCTCCAAATAACTCCATAAAACTGAACTGAAGAAATAAATAAATGTATCAAATCATATTGTCCTTGAATCAATGAGGACTCACTGTGTCTCTGCGATTGGAATGCAACCACTACTGCTGGGTTGGAGCTCGTATCTCGAAACCTATGGTGTAACATGAAAAGAAAGCACCATAGCGCAAATGCGTCAGTACAAATGGAGTACTGAGTATACGAGGAAGGTAGGCTAAACATAAAGGGTTTCATACATGAACAACACTGACTAACTACTATGAACGTGGGAGTGCTAACATACATATATAGAAACTGGGACCGTGAATGTATGATAGCAAGACCTGTAAGCTAATACATGATTTACTGATAACTGTAATGACTGATACTACAAGTTGATATCATGGACGACTATATCTGACAGTCCTGTATATACTGAAATTTGAAGAACACCCTGAGTTCTTTTACTGAGACTGTGGGAGGTAGTGTTTAACCGACATGCCCCATGTATGCCGTTATGGCTAAGTTAGGGTCCAATCTCTGCCCCAACTAGAGGAGTATCAATACCGTGCCATAGGTAAAGACAGCTTATGAGTGACCCTTATCTAGAAGGTACTCAATAAGAATGGTGGAAACCCTAAACTAACAGCTTAAACCACCTCATCAACCCTAATCTGATAGGTTAAGATATCTCAACCTATACGGGCTACGTAGTTCTAGAACACAAGGATGACTACTAAGAATCACACCCTGAACTGGCGGGTGAGTTCCCATCCTTAGGTTCACTCGGTGCTAACCTCTACTCCCATCTGGAGGGACTGTACATGACTGACTAACTATACATGACTTAATCTTACTGAATTCCATTGACTGGCGGAATATTACTGATATCTGACAACTGACTGAGATCATGAGGTTTTTCTGAGTCACATGACTGACTGAAGTCTATGGAATCATAGCTTGAGTTCGGATATCGTAAAACATGACATGTCTCTAGGCACACAGCTATAGTTTTCAGGTAGGAATACCCCTAGGACTCGATAGGAGGAAACTGACACACATGACATGACTTGATCACAAGATTTGAGTCCATAATTTACAATATGATAAGTAAGGGATAGTATACTTCATGTATTTATTCAACATTTCAAACATGATAGGAAAAGAATGGATATATTTTGTGTACATAATTTATATCTTCATTATCATACATGCTTTATACCACAACAATAACAACACATAATTTTCATGGAAATTCATATTGGAGTGTATGGCTAACATGAACTTGTTATTTAGATATCATGAAATCATGTAAATATGAAGTTCTAACATACTAGGAATTTTATCGAACACCTTGCATGCATTATTTAAGGCATAGGAGGATTTCATACTTGCATTCTATCAATCCACCTAAAGATCATGTTTTTCAACTAACAACATAACTTTCATGAGATATACAGTCACGATATTATTATATAGCAAAACAAACAAGCATCAACATGGGTATGATCATATCACCACAACCAACCAATCTTTTGTATTTTAAATATTGATTCTTGAAATCCATGGACAAAATGAATCTATAAATGAACACTACGCATACCTTGGAAGGAAGGTTCTTGATGATTGACGGAGGAATTTCCTTGAAATTTGATCTTCAAGCTTGATTGTGAAACCCTAGTTGTTTTTCTCCTATGGTGCTCTTGGATAATGAACTTTGAGATGTTAATAGGGTTGTAATGTGTTTAGAAGCTATAAATTTCGTGATTTTAAGTTTAGGGACATGTAAGGAGTGTTAAAAGACTTAACTACCCTCAAAATAACTCAAAATCTAAGTGTTTTCATGGCTGAAATCATACATGTGTGCCGCATATGATATCGCCTATATTTACATAGGCGCCGCATATTCTATCACATATGCTTTCCAGTGGCCATGTGTGATCGGTTAGGTGACGAATTCTACTTTGAAAGGCCATAACTCCTTACTTGGGTGTCAGATTTTGATGAAATTAGTATCGTTGGAAAGCTAATTAGATTCTATACAATTTGGTGGATCTAAATCTATCAAAATGTCACATATCAATCACATTATTCTTGATCAAAGATGACACTTGCAAAATCGAACATTAAGACTTGGTGGATTCAAAAACTCTTAGCTTGCATCACTCTAAGCAACTTATATGAGCATGCTTAAGACATCGCAAGCTATTTTATCACTGGGATATTCATTGTAAGTCATGCACTAAAATTCTACTCACATGATAGGAGGTTTCATACGTAGGAAAACTTAATCACTTCCTAGCTTAGAAACATGTGGGGTATTACAATATCTCCCCCTTGGGAACATTCATCCTCAAATGAGAATTTACTGAGAGGGGATACAAGACAACAAACCTAAACTGAACATGAAGAACTAAAACTTGATCTCATGACTTAAATGCTAAACATACTAAACTTGAGCATATCTGATGCACGGATAACTGATACATGAATGCATGACTGAGTATGCAATGGTTAATAGGTACCAAGTTTATACTAGAAACATGAACATAAAATTGAATAAGCTTAAGGAGAACTGTTACCTTGAGCTTGATCTGAATTGGTGGGAAAGAGGTGAGGATACTTGGCATGCATATATGCTTCTGCTTCCCAAGTAGCTCCCTCATGAGACTGATTTCGCCGAAGAACCTTGACTAGATGGACTTCTTTGTTCCTCAATCTATGAGTCTGATAATCTAAGATTTTGACTGGAATCTCTTCATAAGAGAGGCTGTTCTGAATGTCTATGCTCTAAATAGGGACAACAACTACTGGGCCACCTATGCACTTCTTGAGCAAAGAGACATGGAAGACTGGATGGACTGAGGCTAGATCTGAAGGCAACTCAAGCTCATAAGCTACCTTGCCGAAGCGACAGAGAATTTTGAAGGAACCGACATATCGGGGACTGAATTTCCCTTTCTTGCCGAACCTCTTCACTCCCTTCATGGGAGAGATCTTAAGATAGACATAGTCATTGACCTCAAACTCGAGATCCTTTCTACGAACATCTGCATAGGACCTCTATCGGCTCTGAGCAGCCTGGAGTCTCTCTCTGATCAACTGAACTTTCTCTAAGGTATCGAATACTAAGTCATGACCTATGAGTGAGGCCTCACTAACTTCGAACCAAATAATCAGAGATCTACATCTCCTACCATAGAGAGCTTCGAATAGAGCCATCTGAATACTAGAATGATAGTTATTGTTGTATGCAAACTCAATCAAAGGCAAGTGGTCATCCCAACTTCCCTTGAAGTCAATTACACATGCCCTTAGCATATCTTCAAGAGTATGAATAGTCCTCTCTACTTGACTATCTGTCTGAGGATAAAATGTTATACCGAGATGGACTTTGGTACCGAGATCCTTTTGGAATACTTTCCAAAAGTAAGAGGTAAACTGGGTACCTCTGTCTGAGATAATAGATAGTGGAACACCGTGTAACCTAACTAACTCCCTGATATAGAGTTTGGCATAATCTTCGACAGAATAAGAAGTATGAACAGAAAAGAAATAAGCTGACTTGGCCATTCTATCTATAATGACCCAGACTGAATCATGCTGATGATGAGTTCTAGGAAAACCATCACAAAGTCTATGTTCACTTCTTCCCACTTCCAAGTAGGAATGGTGAACTCTTGTATGGAACCACTAGGTTTCTGATGCCCTATCTTAACCTGCTGACATGTAAAGCGCTTAGCCACAAACTCTGCAATATCTCTCTTCATCCCACTCCACCAATAGATCTCCCACATGTCACGGTGCTTCTTAGTGGCCCCTGGATAAATTAAAGTATCACACATCATGCCCTTCTGCAAGAATTTGCTGCCTCAATTCATCTACACCTAGAACACATAGACGACCCTGACAACGAAGAACACCATCTCCCCCTTAGGAGAAAACCTCAACTTTTTGATTCTAAACTGACTCTTTGAGCTTGACAAGGCTAGGATCCCTGTATTGCTTCTCTTTCACCTCGAAAACTAGAGATGACTCTAAACTACTGTGAACACATACACCACCCTCTGAAGAATCGACTAAGCGAACGCCTAGTCTAGCAAGCTGATGGATCTCCTAAGCCATCTTTTTCTTGCTACCCTCAACATAAGAAATACTACCCATGGAGAGTCTACTAAGAGCATCGGCCACAACATTGGCCTTTCCCGAATGATAAAGAACACTCATGTCATAATCTTTCAAGAGCTCTAACCACCTTCTCTGATGAAGATTGAGATCTTTCTAGGAAAATACATACAAGAGGCTTTTATGGTTTGTGAAGACATTTATATGAAATCTATAGAGATAATGCCTCCAAATCTTCAAGGAAAAAACTACCACTGCTAACTCAAGATCATGAGTAGGATAATTCTTCTCATGTGGCTTTAACTGTCTAGAGAGGTAGGCTATGATCTTACCATGCTACATGAGGACACAACCTAAACCCACTTTGGATGTATCATAATAGACTACAAAACCATCTAAACCATCTAGAAGAGCTAGAACTGGAGCTGAGATAAGTCGAGTCTTTTACTTTTGAAAGCTCTTCTCGCATGAATTTGACCACTAAAACTTAATCTTCTTCTGAGTCAATCTGGACATGGGAGATGAAATAGAAGAAAATTCCTCAACTAACCGTCTGTAATAGCCATCCAAACCCAAGAAACTCCGGATATTTGATGGAGATACGGGTTTGAGCTAGTTTCTTACTGCCTCGGTTTTCTGAGGATCTACTCTAATGCCATGACCGAAAATAATATTGCCAAGGAATGCTACTGATCTTAGCCAAAATTCACACTTACTAAAGTTAGTGAATAAATGGTGATCCCTGAGAGTCTGAAGAACAATCCTGAGATGGTTTACATAATCACGTTCTGTGCCAGAATAGACTAAAATATCATCTATAAAGACTATAACAAACATGTCCAAGTACTGCTTGAACACACGGTTCATTAAATCCATGAAAGCTGTAGGGGCATTGGTAAGACCAAATGACATGACTAAAAATTTGAAGTGACCATACCGAGTACGAAAAGCTGTCTTCGAAATGTTACATTCTCTAACTCTGAGCTGATGATAGCCTGATCTGAGGTCTATCTTGGAGAAGTAACTGGCACCCTGAAGTTGGTCGAATAGATCATCAATCCTGGGAAGAGTATATCTGTTCTTGATCATGACCTTGTTGAGATGATGGTAGTCAATACACATCCTAAGAGAACCATCTTTCTTGTGCACAAATAATACTGGCGCACCCCATGGGGAAACGCTGAGTCAGATGAATCCCTTATCTAAGAGATCCTTCAACTGATCTTTTAGTTCCTTGAGTTCTGTTGGTTCCATTCTGTATGGCAGAATAAAAATAGGTTGAGTATCCAGAAGAAGGTCTATGCCGAAGTCTATTTCCCTTTTGGGAGAAATGCCTGGAAAATCTTCGAGAAAGATATCTGAGTATTCATTAACAACTGGGACTGTTTTGAGACTGGGAGATTTAGAAATAGAATCTTTAACATGCATGGGATGATATACACACCCCTTAGAAATCATTTTCCTTTCCCGAAGGTAGGAAACAAGTTGACCCCTGAACGCTGAAATGCTACCATTCCACTTTAGGACTGGCTCATTCGGGAACTAAAACTGAACTATCCTATTTCTACAGTCGACTGTGGCATAGCAGGAATGAAGCCAATCCATACCGAGAATGACATCAAAATCAGTCATCTCTAACTCAACTAAATCTGATGATGTGGATTTTTGAGATATCATAACCGAGCAGTTCCTATATACCCACCGAGCTATGATGATTTTATCCACTGGGGTAGAGACTGAAAAGGGCTCTGCTAGAATTTTAGGACTAATTTTGAAATTTCCTGCTATGTATGGAGTAACAAAAGACAAGGATGCACCTGGGTCTGGCAAAGCATAAACATGAACATGAAAAATCTGTAACGTATTAGTAATGACATCAGGAGAATTTTCTTAATCCTGTCGGTACTGAAGAGCATAGAGTCTGTTTGGGCGTTACCCACTGGTAGCACTGGAAATGGCACCTTGCTGATTGGGCAACCAGACTGAGCTGCAGAATGATTTTGCTGACCCTGAAGACTTGAATGCGAACACTCCCTAATCCTGTGGCCTGGCTTGCCACAACCAAAATAGACATCACTACCAGCTCTGCAAATGTACTTGTGGTTCTTACCATAAGTCTAACAAAGGGGATTCATTTGGGCACTGCTAACACTGTCCTGAGATGTAGAGCCTGGCGCTTTGTCTTTGTTGTCATCTTTGAACTTCGACATTGGAGCACTGGCAGAGGAAGGGGATGGAATGGCTGACTTGGAGAAAAACTATGAATGGTTTCCTCCATCTGACTTGGGGTGAGCAAAGTTGAAGTTACCTGACCTTGCTCTCTTGTTCTGCCTCTCCCTAGTCTTAACCTTCTACTCTTCTACTTGCTAGGCATGAGTCATAAGCCTGGCTAAGGTCATATCACCGATCAGCATCGCAGACCTATACTCATTTACCACGCTATCTTTGACCCCTGACATGAACTTGCTCATCTTAGCTCTATTGTCTACAACCATATAAGGAGCATACCTAGCTAGCTGAGTAAATCTGAGAGGATACTCCCTAACCGTCATATTCCTTGCCTGAGGTTGATGGACTTAAGAACTTTGGCTTCCCTCAGCTCTTGGGAAAATAATCTGTCTAAGAAGGCCGTGACAAATTCCTCCTACTCGATAGGGCCTGTATCATCTAACCTCTCAGACTTCCACTATTTGTACCAAGCATGAGTAATATCCTATAACTGGTAGGCAAAAAACTCATCACTCTCAATAGAAGTAACACCCATGATTTCAATGACCTTCTATACATGGTCAATGAACTCCTGAGGGTCCTCATCAGACTTAGACCCATGAAAAGATAGAGGGTTCATCCGGGTGAAGTCCCGAACCATAGCTGCTATGGGATTGGCCACTGGATTGGCCAATATTACTAGTGGCCATTCATTCTGTGCAGCCACAGACTGAGCAAGAGTGTTAAATACATCTCTAAACTCTGCATGGGAAACATGTTCGCCCAAAGGATCTTCGAGCTGAGGAGCTGGCTGCTTTCTTCTCTTTGGGGCCATGGTCTAAAATAAGAGAAGAACGGATTAGACTGAGAGTTTCACTTTTGATTATGGTCACTAGCATGACATGAATACTGAAGAAAAGGGACTGTTCCTAAAACATCTTATAGACTCCTGTACATAAATGTGGCGCGCAACACACCCATGTACAAAACACTACTAGATGCGGCTTTCAGACTTCCTAGGACTCTATTGAACCTTAGGCTCTGATACCAAGTTTTTAATGCCCCAATTTGCTGAACTGGAATGCTACACGGTGACCATGACCCCAAGGGACCACAAGCTAACCCATGAATGATATTTGTACCTATATACTGTAAATCATGACATAATAATGCAGAATACATACAACTATAAGGCCATAAGGTTCAACTGAATAAAACCATGTTTAAAAATCATCACGTCCATGTGGGTGAAAATACCTAAAACAACTCAATCTAAAAGCTAAGTCTGAACGTAAATCTGAACATAAATCTGAAAGCTTCTAAACTATCTAAATAAGGAGTTGAAATAAAATGTCTCCAACTAACTGTAACGCCCCAAAAACGGGTCCCGGAGTGTCACACGGTGCTTGGGGCTAGCCCCAAGCTAACCCTTTGATCCACTTTCATTCAGTTAAACACAAATCAACGGGGTTTCCATAAATAACCCTCAAATATCAACAGAGTAATCATTATCCAACAATAAAAGAATTTCAAAAAGATAACAAAATACAACTTATTAGTCAACTCTTAACATCTATACTAGTCTGACAAGCCTCTAAGAAAATCAATAAAATCAGCGAGTCATTGAGACATGCCCCAACTAAATCATACTCAGTTATCAAATGTAAATAATTCTATGAAACCAACATCATACATCATGTTCTCAGAATATGAGGACTCACCACAACAGAGAATGTAGAACAACATGCCGGAAGAATCACTGTCGAACCTGGAACTGAGCACCTGAACCTACATTCTAAGAAAATGCAGCCCACATCCGAAGATGTGGGTTAGTACCATGGAAAGAAACCGAGTATATGGGGGTGTATGCAGTTGTATAAACATCATCATCATAAATATTTATAGGAAATATGCAGGATGTATGAAAAGACTCACATAGCCAAAAGAAAATCATCATAATCATGAGAGGATGAAATAAGTACAATAACGCATGTGAGTCATCATATAATTTGTCAATCACTTTCAATTCATCAAGAATATCAATTCTCATAATGTAAATATCGTTTAAATCTTTCGAAATAATAACTTTCACAATTCCACTTTCAAATTATTTCACCGTTCACCATAGACACAGGGAAACACACATACACTGGGAGATCCTATGACCGACATAAACCATGTGAGCTACATGGAGTCCAACGTACAACCCATGTTGGGGAGAGCCATCCTATCCTTGCCATCGGAGTAGGACTATCGATATCAAATCCACACAAACTAGTGATCACTATATAAATCAGCCTCAGGCTCGCTCCTACGGGGGCAGATAGTTCTAGGAAAGTAAGGTCGCTTTATACCTCCCACTCGGTGCTAAAGATTTCTCTCGAACTTAGCTCAGATCATTTCAAAGACAATCCACAACAAAACAATTTCAGTAATATATAAATAAACATTAGGAGCCATCATTCTTCCTATCCATCAAAATCAACCACGTTGTGGATTTCTTTCACACTTGAGTTCAAAATAACTCCATTAAGACCAAAAGGTCAAATAATTCAAAATATCTCAAATATTCAACATCAACATGCTTATAACACACACTTTCTCAAAAAAACACAATTTCCAATGGGGATTCACGACCCAAATATCAAAATCATGATAAATATCATTCAAGATTCATGCTTTATATCACCACACATGTAAATTCATCTTTTAAAATCATAAACATCAAGATTTCATAATAATCATCATAAGATATGGGTTCATGCTTCAAATTCATAAAAATTAAATAAAAATCATGCCTTTGTAAAGAAAATTACCTTTGTGCACAAGAACGAAAGAGAGTTCTTGTTGAAAAAACACCACATACCTTGAATAATGAACTTTAGATTGATACTCATTTTTGAGATATTAATCGTTCCTTTAAATGATGGTTCTTGGAGTTCTTGAACTAGGAACTTCTAATCTTGAATAAATTTGCAGAATTAATGGTGAACTTTGGAGGTTCTTGAAGTTGGATGTAGGAGCTTAGGGTTTTTTTTTTCAGGAAATTTGATGAAATATAACATATAATGCTTCTAATAGGTTTTAATATAAGGTTTGGACGGATTTTGGGTGAGGGGGAATGCCCAAAACGCCCCTAAAAATTAAATAATTCTCGAATCTATCCTTTGATGGATTGTTTTGATAGTCTAAAGTAGATTAACCATAACGTTTTACTCCGATATCCAAATTGGATGAAATCAATTTCATTAGAAAGAGGACTCTCATATCTTTCCGTTAATATATAGTATCTCACCCAGATCATTGTGTACGAGGAGTTATGATCATTTGAAATTGACCCAAAAATTCAGTTTTGATAGGCTGAAGTAGATTGACCATAATCTTTTTCTCTGATAGACAAATTGGATGAAACAAAATTTCATCGAAAAGAGGACTCGCAGAGCTTTCCGTTAATATATAGTAAATCACCCAGATCATTATGTACAAGGAGTTATGATCGTTTAAAGTTGGATCAAAAATACACCAGGCCTCAGTACTTTTTCCTGCATGTTTTACTGTTCACTACTATTCACGGTTCGATCAGAATATTCTTAACTCGTCGCTCGGGTGTCCGTTTTGGATGATCCATATATCATTGGAAATCTTATTCGATACTCTACGCAATGGTGGGTCATAATCTAAGACATTCCATACGAAAAATTTATAGTTCATTCTAAAAGATAGAACCCAACATGTTTATGCATAAAATTTCAACAAAAAATTTTCCGAGGTATTACACTAACTCCATAAAACTGAATTGGAAAAATAAATAAATGTATCAAATCATATTGTCCTTGAATCAATGAGGACTCACTGTGTCTCTGCGACTGGAATGCTACCGCTACTACTGGGTTGGAGCTCGTATCTCGGAACCTATGGTGTAACATGAAAAGAAAGCACCATAGCGCAAATGCGTCAGTACAACTGGAATACTGAGTATACGAGGAAGGTACTCTGAATATAAAGGGTTTCATGCATGAACAACACTGACTAACTAATATGAACGTGGGAGTACAAACATATATATATAGAAACTGGGACCGTGAATGTGTGATAGCAAGACCTGTAAGCTAATACATGGTTTACTGATAACTGTTATGACTGATACTGCAAGCTGATAACATGGACGACTGTATCTAACAATTCTGTATATACTGAAATCTGAAGAACACCCTGAGTTCTTTTACTGAGACTATGGGAGGTAGTGTTTAATCGACATGCCCCATGTATGCCGTTATGGCTAAGCTGGGGTCCAATCTCTGCCCCGACTGGAGGGGTTTCAATACCGTTCCAAGGGTAAGGATAGCTTATGAGTGAACCTTATCTGGCAAGTACTCAATAAGAACAGTGAAAACCCTAAACTGACAGGTTAAACCACCTCATCAACCCTAATCTGACAAGTTAAGATGTCTCAACCTACACGGGCAACGTAGTTCTAGAACACAACGATGACTACTAAGAATCACACCCTGAACTGGAGGGTGAGTTCTCATCCTTAGGTTCACTCGGTGCTAACCTCTACTCCCATCTGGAGGGACTGGACATGACTGACTGACTATACATGACTTAATCTTACTGAATTCCATTGATTGGCGGAATATTACTGATATCTGAAAACTGACTGAGATCATGAGGTTTTCTTGAGTCACATGACTGACTGAATTCTATGGAATCATAGCTTGAGTTCGGATATTGTGAAACATGACATGTCTCTAGGCACACAGCTATAGTTTTTGGGTATGAATACCCCCAGGACTCGATAGGAGGAAACTGACACACATGACATGACTTGATCACAAGATTTGAGTCCATAATTCACAATATGATAAGTAAGGGATAGTATACTTCATGTATTTATTCAACATTTCAAACATGATAGGAAAAGCATGGATATATTTTGTGTACATAATTTATATCTTCATTATCATACATGCTTTATACCACAACAATGACAATACATAATTTGTATGGAAATTCATATTGGAGTGTATGGCTAACATGAACTTGTTATTTAGATATCATGAAATCATGTAAATATGAAGTTCTAACATACTAGGAATTTTATCGAATACCTTGTATGCATTTTTTAAGGCATAGGTGGATTTCATACTTGCATTCTATCAATCCACCTAAAGATCATGTTTTTCAACTAACAAACATAACTTTCATGAGATATACAATCACGATACTATTATATAGCAAAACAAACAAGCATCAACATGGGTATGATCATATCACCACAACCAACCAAGCTTTTGTATTTTAAATATTGATTCTTGAACTCCACGGACAAAAAGAATCTGTGGATGAACACTACGCATACCTTGGAAGGGAGGTTCTTGATGATTGACGGAGAAATTTCCTTGAAATTTGATCTTCAAGCTTGATTGTGCAACACTAGTTGTTTTTCTCCTATGGTGCTCTTGGATAATGAACTTTGAGATGTTAATAGGATTTTAATGTGTTTAGAAGCTATAAATTTCATAATTTTAATTTTAGGGACATTTAAGGAGTGTTAAAAGACTTAACTACCCTCCAAAAAAAGTCAAAAACTAAGTGTTTTCGTGGCTGAAATCATAGATGTGCTCCGCATATGATATCGCCTATATTTACATAGGCGCCGTATATGATATCACCTATATTTACATAGGCGCCGCATATTCTATCGCATATTCTTTCCAGTGGCCATGTGCGATTGGTTAGGCGACGCATTCTAGTTTGAAAGGTCATAACTCCTTGCTCGGGTGTCAGATTTTGATGAAATTAGTATTGTTGGAAACCTAATTTGATTCTATACAATTTGGTGGGTCTAAATCTGCCAAAATGTCACATATAAATCACGTTATTCTTGTTGAAAGATGACCCTTGCAAAATCAAACTCTAAGACTTGATGGATTCAAAAACTCTTAGCTTGCATCACTCTAAGCAACTCATATGAGCATGCTTAAGACATCACAAGATATACTATCACTAGGATATTCATTGTAAGTCATGCACTAAAATGCTACTCACATGATAGGAGGTTTCATACGTAGAAAAACTTATTCACTTCTTAGCTTAGAAACATGCGGGGTATTACAAATCCTTGCAACTATGTCAACTCTGTTGCTGCTGCTGTAAGGCTTCTGTACTCAAATTCTGCTGAGCTCCGTGATATAGTTTGTTGCTTCTTTGATTTCCAAGAAATCAAGGACTCTCCAAATTTCACTACAAAACCAGTAACTGACTTCCTGGTGTTTGGGCTTGCTGCCCAGTCAGAGTCACACCAACATGTAAGTTGTTGAGTATGACCAGATTTCATAAGGATTCCTTGACCTGGTGCATTTTTCAAGTATCTGATAGTTCTAAGTACAGCTTCCCAATATGATTTCTTGGGTTGCAGTATGAACTAACTCAAGGTTTGCACTGAGAAGCTGATATCAGGCCTTGTAATTGTAACTTATAACAACTTTCAGATCAACTTTTGATATAAACTTACTTCACTCAACAGTTCATCTTCAGCAGTAGTATCAGTAACCTTATCATACTTCCTTGTTTTGAGCTTGTGATTAAGTTCCAAAGGTGTAGGGGTAGGTCTTGAACTACTCAGATATAAGTTCCAACACATACTTTCTCTGATTCAGAAGTATTCCTATTGCATATCTTAGGACTTCTATGCCTAGGAAGTACTTCAAGTCTCCCAGGTCCTTCACTTTGAACTTATGGTTGAGGGTCTATTTTGTCTTTTCAATCAACCGTCTGCTACTCCCAGTGATGAGCAAATCATCAACATATACAAGTATAATCACAATCTCATTCTATTCCTTCAAGGAAAAAAAAGAGTAGTCATGATTTCTTTGCAAGAAACTTTTACCTATTAATGCTTCTGTCAACTTTATATTCCACTGTCTTGAAGCCTGATTTAAACCACACAAAGACTTGATTAGTTTGCATACTCTTTTATCCCCCTATCTCCTAAAACCTGTTGGCATTTTCATGTATACTTCTTTCTCAAGATCACCCTGAAGAAAATCATTATATACATCTATTTGGAACAAATTCCATCCTTTAGAGGCAGCAATTGCTATGACTGACCGACTATAACCATCTTTGCTACTGGTGAAAATGTATCATGATAGTCTAGACCTTTCTTTTGAATGTAACGCTTGGACACTAATCTTGCCTTAAATCTCTCCACTTCACCATTGGCTTGATACTTGATCTTGTATACCCACTTTGATCCCACTGTGTTCTTTTTTGCTGGTAAATTCACAACTTCCCATGTATTGTTGTCTTGCAAAGTGTGAACTTCCTGCTTCATTGCTTCTATCCACCTGGGGCCCTTATCTACTTCCTTGAATAATTGTGGCTCAAACCAGCCTTGATATTTTAGCCATATAACATTGATACTTAGAGGAAGTTCTTGTATATGAAACATGTTATGCTATGGGATACAGACTAGTGCTCTTCTTCTTTTGAGTAGTATAATCCTTCATCCATATGGGCTCCTTGACATTTCTTTGAGATCTTCTAATGTATGGAGAACATGATGATCTGTTAATATCATTTGGTGGATCAACTATATGGTTGTTCAAATCAGCAACATCATTATCTTGATTGTCATCATCTACAAGATATTCAGAGGCTATATTTTTTTAGAAGTGACAGGTTTCGGTGAAAGACTAGGTCCAGCAGTTTCCACTTCATCATTAGTGATGTCTACATGATCATCACTTATAGTTTCAATTTGCACATCATTTGTAAAGTCATGAGTAGAGTCATGATAATTATGAGAGCCATCATCTTGCTTTCCATGGCCATGAGACCTAGGAGAATGTGATGGATAGTACTGCATTTGATCCTCCTCTATGAATAAATGTTTTTCTCCCAACATGTGTTCTGATGTTTCTCTTTTGAAAGAAAAGACACATTCTCTAAATCTAACATCCCTGCTAACAAAGAAGAGGTTAGTGGAAGTATCAAGTAACAAGTAACCCTTTTGTGTTTCATAATAGCACATCAGGACAGCTTCTCTAGCCTTTGCTGCAAATTTGTCATCTTTGATTAAATTTGTTGCATAGCACAAGTATCCAAAGACTCTTAGATGAGAAAGACTACACCTCTTCTTATACAACCACTCATAAGGAAAACCTCCTTCTAAAGCACTGGAAGGCAACCTATTTATACAGTATACTGCAGTCTTAACACACAAGCCCCAATACTTTAGTGGAATATTTGCTTGAAATCTCAATGCTCTAGCTGTGTCCATGATATGTCTATATTTTATTTCAACCCAACCATTTTGCTGTGGTGTATGGACACAACTGCTTTGATGTATGATCCCATATTGGCTACGCATCTCATTGCACTTATTATTGAAGAATTCAGTCCCATTATCTGACCTTAGGACCTTAGTTGATGTATTAAACTGATTTCTTATCATGGAAAAAAATTGTTTAAGTACCACTATGACTTCAGACTTCAATTGTAACAAGTATAGCAAAGTAAATCTTGAGTAATCATCAACAATAGTCAAAAAATAATACGTCTTATCAAGTGTTGTAGCTTTATTATAGGGTCCCCATAGATCCATATGTACAAGTTGAAAAAGAAATTGACTTTTGGAATTGCTAATATGAAATATCAATCCATATTGCTTAGCTTGTGGACATATGGAACAGTTCTCATGAACATGCCTACTACATTTAGAGCCAAGCATATCTACTCTCTGTATCATAGGTAAGGAAGGGTACCCAAGTCTTTCATGCCACAATTTGTAGTTACTTGCAACACTATCTGTAACCCTAGTTACTTTTGTTGTTGCACAACACTGTTTTATTGTATTTGCACCACCAGATTTGAATATGTACAAGCCACATTGCTCTTTACCAATCCGTCTCACCTTGCCACTATATATGTCCTGGAACACACAAAAATTAAGGAAAAAAAGACAAAACATGACAGTTCCTTGGTTAATATTGACACTGACATTAGGTTGAACTTAAGCCCTAGCACAAACAATAAATTCTTCAACACAAATTTATCAAGCAACTGAATGTCTCCGGTGTGTGAAACATCTGCTCTATCACCTGTAGGTAAGTGTACTTTGGCATGTTTTGAGTCCTTGACTATTGAAAGGTTCAATAAGTTTTCAAGGCCGGTAGTTATGTGGTGAGTAGCCCCTGAATCAACTATTCATTCACTATGTGGAATACATGAATGAAAACAAGTAATGGTACTTGCAGGATTGGCTGATTGCTGACCACCTGTGGCATCCTTATTTAGTAAATTGAGGATCTGCTGATACTGTTCCTTAATGAAGTATTGGCCTCTAGCCTCGACCATATTGTTGGTTCTAGTATTTTGCCGTCCAAACAAGGATGAACCAATCTCACTATTATTCTTTCCAGGTGTGGTGTTGCCATACACATTGTTCATATTAGGATACATCTGATTTCCAAATCTTTCATTGGCCGAAAATTGAGTAGTTTGAGTGCCACTACCTCCAGAGAGATAACCTCCATTTCCTCTTCCTGAGTTAAACTTTTCTTTTCATTTATGATCAACAAGGTAGACTATTATCTTCCAACATTGATCCTTAGAGTGTCCCCAGATATTACAATGTTCACATCGCAGAAAAGGATTCTTTGGTTTGTAACTTTGTACTCTTCCATCTTGCAAAACAGTGGGGTCATTAAACCTCTCATCAGTCATGATTACTTGTGCACAACTAATGGTTCCTTTTCTTTCATTTTCATTAATCATTGCGTAAGCCTGACTTACAATAGGAGCTACGAACTTCATCAGAATTTGTCTACGAGTTTGGTCATATAAATCATTTAGACCATTCAGAAATTGCAACAAACGTTGCTCTTGAAGATGCTCGACATGCTCCTTAAACTTAGGGCAATCACATTTTGGGACAGGAATCATAGTGTTATATTCATCCCACAGTTCCTTAAGCTTGGAATAATAAACAGAAACAGAATTAGTACCTTATACATGATTTGTAATCTCCCTGTGTAACTGAAAAACTCTCACTCGATTGATTTTGCTGAATATCTCTGCGAGATCTTCCCAAACAACATGAACATTTTCACCATACACAATACCAGTTAGCAAATTTTTTGAAACTGAATTCATAATCCACGAGTGTACAATTGCATCACATTTCTCCCATGCATCGAACAGGTTCTCCTTGAACTTCTCCTTCCTGCATGTTCCATTGATGAACCCTAACTTTCCTTTACCAAGGAGAGCAATTCACATGGACCTGCTCCATAGACCATAATTTTTGGATTCGGTCAGCTGGATTGGAATTAGGATGGAACCAGGGGTGTCCGATGGTTGTAAGTACAACGGATGATGGTGATCAATTTGTGCTTCAACTTCAGTTATCTGTGTTGCAGCTTCCACCATTGTTATGAGCTTCAAATGGCTAAGCTAAGAGAAGGTAATAGCGAAAAACGAAGTGTGAAAAGAGCTTGGATCTCACTGCTTTGATACCATGATAGAATTTGATAGTTTGTGCAGAGGAATTGAGAAAGAAGAAATTTTGGGGTAATGAACTTGATTCCTTTATTCAATCTGGAGAGGAATATATATATACACAAGCTTCTAGTACCTACCTTCATTGCTACACCACTAACTTAATCATTGACAGCTGGACATGACAGTTGGCTAACAACTTCCACTACTAACAATCTTCAACTACCACTAACAACCACAACTAACTTCAGCTAAGCATCTATGTAGTTGACTCTAATTGACTTTGATAAGGCCAGAGAGATGGATTTCTGACCGCGGAATGGTGAAACATGAGCCATCTTACAAGTACATTTCTTTCATGCAGGACCAAGGACTTGCTTTTGTAGGGGGGTGCGCGGATTTGTAGGTGTAGGTATAATAGATTTTGTACATATTTGTGGGGAATCTATTTTTATTTAGTGCGTGGATGTTATCTTTTAATAATTTACTTTTTTCGTAAGATGTATTCATTAATTATTTTATCCTGTAGTAATTACAGAGTTACAAATTCTTGTATAATAATTTATCTTATCTGTGCTATAATATATATCTAATTCTAGATTTTCAATGTTATTTATTATTTTGTGTTGTTCTTCTCGTAGTGAGTTTTTTAAATTATATAGACTATCACATGTACTTTTGTCTAAATTTTCTAAGGTTTTTTCTATCCATATTAGTTTTTCTTTTAGGTCTTTCATTATTTGTCTAATTCGGTTTCTATAATTAATTTCATTATTTAGATTTTCTTGATTTTCTCTAGTTTGTCTAATATATTCCAACAATTTTTAATCTGAATAATATCCTTCTGGGTAAATTTCTTCGTATAACTGTTCTAGATAATTTATAGTTTCATTTTCGTAGTCTATTATTTTTTCTAATATTATTTTCTTAATATCTATAATTTCTATGTTTTTAAGTATATATAATATTAAAACTTTAAGATAATCTAAATGATCTATTTTTTAAAATTGTTTTGTAGCTGTTTGTTTTAGTCTCAGTAGTTTTTGCATATTTTTATTAAGAAATTTTATATCTTTGTTTTCCATGTGTTTGTTTTTATTTTTT